>NC_092746.1:118147140-118448640 GCF_047496795.1 Chiloscyllium punctatum | reverse complement strand
CTTACATCCAAGGAGTTAGCAGTGGGAAAAGCCGGGTTACAGGGATAGGGTGGGTCTGGGTGGGATGTTCTTTGGAGAGTCGTAGAAGATTTGATGGGCCAAATGGCCTGCTTCTACATTGTAGGGAACCTATGGTCTGAAACAAAAAACGGACGACATTTCTGGAGAAACTCAACAGATCTGGTACAATCTGTGGAGAGAGAAACAGAGTTAATGTTTCGAGTCCAGTGACCCTTCGGAGGAAGGGTCATATCGGCCTTGAAACATTAACCTAGTTTCTCTCTGCCAAGATGCTGCCAGACCTGCTGAATTTCCCCAGAACTTACTGTATTATAAGCGCTGCTTTTCTATTCTTCCTGCTAAAGTGGACCAGTTCATGTTATCCCCATTCCCATTAATTTTGCATAAACAAAGAAGAAAAACCCATTGTAAAAGAAACAGCTTCTGTGATAGCTCCGTCTCAATCTGTAGTCCAGTCATACTGATAGGGCTTTGCAGTAAAGGAACCATTGTCCTCAGCTTGTACTCCAGAAACGGTCATTCTTTCAACAGTCAGCATTAACTAGCAGCAGCAAAACCAAACCAGCAACACCCAGGAGTGTTTAACAAGATTGTGTTGCGCTCCAGTTATCGCTGAGTAGGACTTTGGCTTCAGTGGCATCCCTGAGCGCTCAAGTAAATATTACTGATAATGGCTTTTCAATTTTAAACAAAAAAGTCACAAATATACAGGGTTTCATCAAGAGGAAGTCCATCCGAAGACCAACCAAAACCAGAACATTTAATGGGTACAGTTTACAATGATTTAAAAGACCATTTAAAAATAATTTTCAAAAGGATAAATATAAATTTGCTATTGTTAAAAGAAATACCTTTGCCTTTACAACAAGGGGATTCTTAATATTCACAATATTTTTTTAAACAGGGCAGTAGGTGACCATTCAGCCCATTGCTTCTCTACATCACAGTCAGTCAAGATGTTCATTCTCCATTTCCTTCCCTGTAACCATCACATGATTATTGAAATAGAAACAATCTCTTAAATGCCCTGATTGAATCAGTCTCCAGTATATTTCCAAGTCGCACATTCCAGACACCAATCACTCGCTGGGTTAAAAACTCTTAAACCCCACATTGCATTTGTTTCTTTTGCAAATCACATAAAATCTGCACCCCCTGAGCTTTTACGAGCAAGAACAGTTCTCCCTGTCTGCTTTGCATAGATCTTTGAAAACATCAATCAAATCTATAAAGGAAAACAGTCCCAACTTCTCAAAAAAAATCACGAACTGCGAATGCTGGAAATAAAAACAGAAGTGGCTGGAATAACTCAGCAGGTCTGGCAGCATCTGTGAAGAGAAAGCAGAGGTTAGCGTTATGGGAACCAAAATGTTAACTCTGATTTCTCTCCATAGATGCTACCAGACAGGCTGAGTTCTTCCGGCAATTTTTGTTTTTGTTCCCAATTTCTCCAATAGGTCGTCATTATTGATGCGTCGCACTGCTAAAACCACTTCGTTTGCACTCTCTCCAATGCATTCACATCCTTTTTATGTGCACCCTAAACTGCACACGATACTCCAACTGAGGACTGACCAGCTTCTTATAAAAGTTAATCTTAAATCCCTGCTCTTTTACCCTATGCCCCTTTTTAGAGTCACAGATGTACAGCATGGAAACAGACCCTTCGGTCCAACCTGTCCATGAGGACCAGATATCCCAACCCAATCTAGTCCCACCTGCCAACATCCAGCCTATATCCCTCCAAACCCTTCCTATTCATATACCCATCCAAATGCCTCTTGAATGCTACAATTGTACCAACCTCCACCACATCCTCTGGCAGCTCATTCCATACACGTACCACCCTCTGCATGAAAAGGTTGCCCCTTAGGTCTCTTTTATATCTTTCCCCTCTCACCCTGAACCTATGCCCTCTAATTCTGGACCCCAGGGAAAGACTTTGTCTATTTACCTATCCATGACCCTCAATTTTGTAAACCTCTATAAGGTCACCCCCTCAGCCTCCGACACTCCAGGGAAAACAGCCCCAGCCTGTTCAGCCTCTCCCTTTAGCTCAGATCCTCCAACCCTGACAACATCCTCGTAAATCTTTTTTGAACCCTTTCAGGTTTCACAACATCTTTCCGATAAGAAGGAGACCAGAATTGCACACAATATTCCAACAATGGTCTAACCAATGACCTCCCAACTCCTGTAGTCAATACTCTGACCAATAAAGGAAAGCATACCAAACACATTCTTCACTATCCTCTCGATCTGCGACTCCACTTCCAAGGAGCTATGAACCTGCACTCCAAGGTCTCTTTGTTCAGCAACACTCCCTAGGACCTTACTGTTAAGTGTATAAGTCCTGCTAAGTTTTGCATTCCCAAAATGTAGCACCTCGCATTTATCTGAATTAAACTCCATCTGCCACTTCTCAGGCCATTGGCCCTTCTGGTCCAGACCTAAAATATTGTATGCTTTACTAACCATGCCTGTCCCACCATTATAAATAATTATAGAATCCCTATACTTTAGAAGCAGGCTATTCAGCCCATTGAGTCTATACCAACCCTCTGAAGAGGATACCACCCAGACCTACCCTGTCCCTGCATTTCCCTTGACTAATTCAGCTAACTTACACATCCCTGGACACTATGGGGCAATTTAGCATGGCCAATTGACCATTATTGGATTGTGGAAGGAAACTACAGCACCTGGGGGAAACCCACACAGACAGGGAGAAACTGCAAACTCCACACAAATAGTCAGAGGGGAGAATCGAACCCAGGTCACTGGTGCTGTGAGGCAGCCATGCTAACCACTAAGCCAACATGCTGTCCCACTTATCTCTGCTCGCATACACCCTTTAGAGTAATACCCTTTATTTTATACTGTTTTGCCATATTGATGACCAGATCAGCCCAGACTTTCAGTGGTGAACCTTCATTATTCATGGCACAGTCTCGACTCAGATTAAATTGTTAAAAATCACAACACTAGGTTATAGTCCAACAGGTTTGTCCTGTTATAGTCTGAAAGCTTGTACTTCCAAATAAACAGTCCATTCCTGTCCAACACCAGCATCTCCGCATCAGATTAAATAGGGTCGAGTCTTGCTTGGTGACTGGATAATGACAATGTTAGCACACGAATTCCTCAGACAGACTGTGTTAACAGGCAAAGTCATTACATCTGATGGAGCTCAAAACTACAGGGAATAATCTTAAGATGAGAGGAGAAAAGGGACTGAGGGGCAACTTTTTTTTAAAAACACAGAGGGTGGTTTGTATGTGGAATGAATTGTCAGAGGAAGTAGTAGAGGTGGGTACAGTTATAACATTTAAAAGACATTTGGACAGGTGCAGTCAGTTCTGCTATAACACAGTCGATCCATTCTCGCGCAATCCCGTGTTATAAGCAAACCATGTAATAGAAGTGCCATTTAAACTAATGGGACTGGATTCGCATCATAACACACACTTTAAAACTTGGCCCTTTAGAAACAATCTCCAATTCATCAATCATGTTAGTGAATTCATGTTAACGAAACAAGCATCATAGCAGAACAACCTGTACATGAATAGGAAGGACTAAGAGGGATATAGGCCAAACACAGAGAAATGGGGGTAGTTTAACTTGGGAAACCTGGTTGGCATGGACAAGTTGGACCAAAGGGTCTGTTTCCATGTTGTATGACTCTATGACTGACCCATCAAGAGATATGCTTAGGAAGACGATAACTGATGTTTCTACATTACCAACCATAACTTCTACTGAAGACCAATTTCAGCTCATTCAAAATTTATGGTGGTGAACTCTGAAGTCATACTCAAGAATCACATTCCTTATGATCACATCACATTAGGCGGCTTAATAAGATAAGAGCCCATGGAGTTGGGGCTGGGGTGTTAGGATAGATGGAGGATTGGCTAAGTAATAAAAGACAGTTGGGATAAGGGGTCACAATATCAGGATGTCAACCTGTAACTATGGAGTAGCACAGATCAATGCTGGGACCATAATTATTGACAATATATGTTAGTGACTTGGATGATGGTAGCGAATATACTATTGTCAAGTGTGCAGATGTCAGAAAAACAAAAGAAGAGGCAAAACTTGGCAGAAGGAACATAACGTGGAGAAATGTGAGGCTGTATATTTTGGCAAGAAGGAGTGGAGCTGAATATTATTTTGAGTAGAAAAAGACTGCGGAAAACTACAGCACAGAGGGACTTGAAAGTCCTTGTCCATAAGTCACAAATAACTAGCATGCAAGTTCAGCAGGTAATAGGGAAATCAAATGGAATGTTGGCCTTTATTTCAAAGGAAATGGAGTATAAAAGTTGGGAGGTTTTGCTAAAATTAGACAAGGTGCTAGTCAGAGCACAGTTTGAAGACTGTGAAGAGTTTTGGGCCCCTCACCTAAGGAAAGATGTACTGTCCTTGGAGGCAGACCAGAGGCTGTTCACTCGGCTGATCCTGGGTATGGAAGGGACTTTCTTACGAGGAGAGATTAAGCAGGTTGCAATAGGTAAGCTTGATCTTTGGAATTTACAAAACAGAGACAAGCTTACAAGATTCTTAAGTACTTGACAGGATAGATGTGTAAAGATTGTTTCCCCTTGTAGGAGAGTCCATGACCAAGGAACTGTCATGAAATCAAAGATTGTGAGAAAAACTAACCTGGAGTTGAGGATTATTATATGTTCAGTATGATCTCATTAAATGTTGGAGCACATTGGATGGGCTGAATGGTCTATGCCTACTCCTGTGTTTTATGAACACGAGGAAGTCAACAGCATTCTGCTTCCTTGGTGACTGCAGGCAAAATACATTCGGAAAAAGAATGTGATTAAAAACAAAAGGTCAATTCAGTCCATGACTCTCAGATGTTGCTCTACTGGTTCCTTCACTTGTCTCCCTGGGACTGTGCATTCTCTAACATGGGACTGCTGATTATAAGAACAATGATCTGATATGTGATATTTCCTTACTATAATATCAGCACTTTCTCAAAAGGAACAGTTCTCCAATCCATAATTCTGTCATTGTGTTTATCATTCTTCAAGGTGTAGCACTAACCATTTTGAAGAGTCCTCTGTCCCATATTCCTGCAACCATCCATTTCACCCATTCATGTCAACATGCTCACTCTTTCAAATTCAACACTTTTTGCAATGTATTTGCAACACACTGCATCAATGATTTCTCCTCCACTTTACACTAAGTCTTAAGTTTCATTTTGTGCTCATAATCACTGCAAACTTTCTCTGTCTGCATTGGAAATATTGGATGGGAGCAAACTCTTTCACCAAATTGCCCCACAATCTCATTTCTTTCCACCAAAAGAGTTTCTAACCTAATCTCCTGTGTTTGACTGTTTAAAGATTTATAGGACGTAACCATCACTAGTAATTCCACTACCCCCCTGATTATCTTCAAGGAGGTGAGGGGATTGTGTCATTCTTGGCCATTTCAGAAGGGAATTCAGAGTCATTGTGATTGCTCAGGGTTAGGACTCAAAGGCTATACAAGGATAGGAAAGGAAATTTACCACGATTAGCGATCTAATTTGCTGCATAGTTTGACAAAATGGTGCTCCGTTGACAAACATTTCACATTAAGTGTGTGTTTAGGGATGAAAGTGGGGACTGCAGCATTGAGAGTGTGGTGCTCAGCCTCCAGTGAATAAGGTAAGATAATTTTTTTATGATAGTATTACTGTTTGAATACTACTCTGACAGTATCTATCTGTTGCTGCCACACAGTTGATAATATTGCTGGGTAGAAGCCAACTTGATTGACACCATGTCCATCACGTGAAACATTCACTCCCTCCACCGTCGATGCTCAGTAGCAGCAGTGTGTACCATCTACAAGATACACGATGCATATTTACCAAGGCTGATTTGGCAGTATTTTTCTATTGCCCAGAGGGTCAAAAGCAGCACACGCTTTGGGACACCACCAACTCCTCTGAATCACTCCCCTCCTGATCTTGAAAATGTGTGGCTGTCCCTTCACTGTTGCTGGGTCAAAACCCTGAACTCCAGCCATGACAGCATTGGGCCGCAGACTGCAGGCAGTTCAAGATAATGGCACACCATCACCTTCTCAAGGGCAGCTAGGGTTGGGCAATAAAATGTTGTTCTAGCTAATGATACTTACATCCCACAAAAAAAATCTTTAAATTGTCATGTCTTTTATTTATTTCAAACTCAAGGGTCTGTTAAATGAGACTGTTAGAATTCTAACTCCGTATTGGAAATATATGGTGCCCTTAGTATTTAAATGGCCTTTGAGGCAGCCATTAAACTAACAGATACCAGCTGCCCCCTCCTCCTGTTTACAACATTCAAATAGCAATATGGATTCCCTGTTACAGCTGTTGGAATGCTCTAAACAGGACGGGTGGGTGGGTAGCAGATATCTCAATGAGTCTCATTCTCCCCTGTGACTAACATCCATTTTTCACTCATTTGTGAATTACTTAATCATTTCTATGAGCCCATTGTTTTTTAAGAAGCTAATGACTCCAACACTTCACACAACTCAACTGAATGATTGATAGGTCAGTCAAGGAAGTGTCTTCAAGCAGTAGTAGGGAAGGTTTGAGGAAACCTCCCAGAAAGTGGTGCCTGCCCATTGCACCAGTTAGCAGGTGACAGGAATTGAAGAGTGTGTTTGGGAGGATTGGAAGAGAGTAGAGCAGCAGGGGTTAACACCGAGGTGTTACAGAGCTGTGCGGACTGGCTAACACTCACGTTGGACAGGATGTAGGTATCGGGTTTTTAATATCAATTGATATTAGGAGAAACAGGGCCAGAAGACTAACTGAGCGAGCATTGGAATATTGAAATTTGAGGTGGGAACAAGTAGATGATTGTCAGAGGCAGGGTGGAGATAGTCACTGGTGCAAAGATTGAAGTAACAAATTTGAATACTGAGCGAGTAGGGAGTCAGAAGCTCAGTTCTGAGTCAATATGGCACTAGTTTGCCAACAGATTCATTGTTTAGCTGACGGCAGTGTCTGGAGAAGGTCAACATATATCTGTCAGGGGCCAAAGGGGATGTAATTAGTCTTCCCAATGTTGAGCTGGGAAAAGCTGTGATTCCACCAATAGTCGATTGACAGCGGGGGCATTCAGAGGGTGGTTACAGAAATGAAGTTGATGTTGCCAGTGTCCATGGGAAAACATTTGTCATGTGGTGCTGCAGCCAAGAGACAGTGTGGAAGTGAAGTGGCCATAGATGGAGTCTTCAAGAAGCTTAAGGTGCCGTGTTTGAATAGAACAGAAGTTGAGGTTGTATAGGTGATGGGGAACCAAAGAAGAACCAGTCCCTGGACTGGACAGAAAAGACATTGGGGTAAGCTGATGTGGTTAATTAGCTCAAGAGAAACACAGGGGTTAGTATGAACAAAGAAAGGCATTACACCACAGTTACAGCAAATAAAGTTAATTATGGTAGGGGCATATTCAGTCATGGGGAGGGAGGGAAAGTTGAATGGAAAGATACAGATCGAATTGTAGGAGGAATGAACTTAGATTTATGTAAAAAGAAACTAATTCTCTGGAGAGAGAGGATATTAATTTACTAGGACAGGAGAATGGAGGCTTTTTTCATGGGGAGAGGGCGATGACAATATTTAACATAGAACATAGAACATAGAACAATACAGCACAGAACAGGCCCTTCGGCCCACGATGTTGTGCCGAACTTCTATCCTAGATTAAGCACCCATCCATGTACCTATCCAAACGCCGCTTAAAGGTCGCCAATGATTCTGACTCTACCACTCCCACGGGCAGCGCATTCCATGCCCCCACCACTCTCTGGGTAAAGAACCCACCCCTGACATCTCCCCTATACCTTCCACCCTTCACCTTAAATTTATGTCCCCTTGTAACACTCTGTTGTACCCGGGGAAAAAGTTTCCGACTGTCTACTCTATCTATTCCTCTGATCATCTTATAAACCTCTATCAAGTCACCCCTCATCCTTCACCGTTCCAACAAGAAAAGGCCGAGAACTCTCAACCTATCCTCGTACGACCTACTCTCCATTCCAGGCAACATCCTGGTAAATCTTCTCTGCACCCTCTCCAAAGCTTCCACATCTTTCCTAAAGTGAGGCGACCAGAACTGCACACAGTACTCCAACTGTGGCCTAACCAAAGTCCTGTACAGCTGCAACATCACTTCACGACTCTTGAATTCAATCCCTCTGCTAATGAACGATAATACTCCATAGGCCTTCTTACAAACTCTATCCACCTGAGTGGCAACCTTCAAAGATCTATGTACATAGACCCCAAGATCCCTCTGTTCCTCCACCTGACTAAGAACCCTACATTAACCCTGTATTCCGCATTCTTATTTGTTCTTCCAAAATGGACAACCTCACACTTGGCAGGGTTGAACTCCATCTGCCACTCCTCAGCCCAGCTCTGCATCATATCTAAGTCCCTCTGCAGCCGACAACAGCCCTCCTCACTGTCCACAACTCCACCTATCTTCGTATCATCTGCAAATTTACTGACCCACCCTTCGACTCCCTCATCTAAGTCATTAATAAAAATTACAAACAGATGGGACGGCTGCAGAGGGACTTAGATATGATGCAGAGCTGGGCTGAGGAGTGGCAGATGGAGTTCAACCCTGCCAAGTGTGAGGTTGTCCATTTTGGAAGAACAAATTTGAGGGATGGGAATGGAGAGGGAACAGTAGTGGACAGAGAAATGAAAGCATGGTTGAAAAATTATGAAGGGAACTCCAACAACAGGATGGCTATAGAATCTGCCATCAAAATGTACAAAAGGATATATTTGGGATAAAAGGTCTTTTGTGGGGTTAAAAGATTGGAGGTCGAATAGATCAAGGTAAAGCCATGGAGATGAAGATTTTTAATTCTATGTATGGGATAATGAGGAATTGATGTGGTATTACAAGGGCAGAACTGACAGGCAGGGAAATTTCAATGTGCAACAGGATACATACATCTGAACTTTCAACATGATAATCTTCACAGAATTGGGGAACTGAGAATGGAGGTAATGAATGGAGGCAAGGCTGAGATGGAGCTATGGATTAGTCACCCTAGATGGAGGAGGAACTTCTGGCCAGGAACGAAGGCCAAGAGTCAGTGGAAAGGGATTTAAAGTTATAGAACAGTCAGGTTCAAAAATCAGGACATTTTGATTCATAGAATCCCTATAGTTTAGAATCAGGCCCTTCTGCCCATCGAGTCTACACAATCCATTGAAGAGCATCCCACCTAGACCCAAACCCCCATCCTATCCCTATAGCCATGTATTTCCCATGTCCAATCCAGGAGATAAAAAACAATGACTGCAGATGCTGGAAACCATCAGGCAGCATCCTGCTGCCCGAACTGCTGTGCTCTTCCAGCACCACTAATCCAGAACCATGTCCAATCCATCTAAACTGCACATCTTTCAACCGTGGGAGGAAACCAGAGTATCCAGAAGAAACACACAGACACGGGGAGAACATGCAGACAGTTGCCAGAGGGTGGAACTGAACCCAGGTCCTTGGTGCTGTGAGGCAGCCATGCTAACCACTGAGCCACCAAGCTTTCCAGAGAGGGGCTTTGCATAGATTCATTGACTCTCTTTATGGCAGAGGTAAATAGATTCCTGACTAACAAGGGAGTTAAAAGTCACGGAGATATGCAGAAGTGCAGTGTTGGGGCCAAATCAGATTGACCAGGAACTTACTGAACAGCAGAGCAGGCTTGAGGGGCTAAATGGCCTCCTACTGCTGCTAATGTGTGTTTGTAAGCGTGTAAGACAAAAATCTTCAGTAGAATGTCTCTTTTAACAGTCATGATTTGGAGATGCCGGTGTTGGACTGGGGTGTACAAAGTTAAAAATCACACAACACCAGGTTATAGTCCAACAGGTTTAATTGGAAGCACACTAGCTTTTGGAGCGATGCCTTTCACCTATCACCTGATGAAGGAGAGTGGCTCTGAAAGCTAGTGTGCTTCCAATTAAACCTGTTGGATTATAACCTGGTGTTGTGTGATTTTTAATTTTTTAGCGGTGTTATTCATCTATAAGTCTGTGAATGCTGGTTCATTCAAACCAGGCAATTCCTCCATCCCCACAACCCTCCAAGACCTCTGTGCTTCTCCAATTCTGCTGTATTGAATGTCCCTGATTTACTCACTCCATATAGTCTTAAAGGCTATCCACAAAACCTCCCCCTTTAGCAAAGCTGTCGCTCATTTGTCCTAATGTTTTTAATGTGGTTCAGTATCAAGTTTGACTTGCTACAAGGATAGACTAGGATGCTCTGCAGAGAGCCAGCATCACCCTTTCTGGCTGAAAGGTCTCTTTCATAGATACAAAGAATCCCTACAGCGTAGAAGCACGTCATTTGGCCCATCAAGTCCATACCGACCCACTGAAGAGCATCCCACCCAGATCCACCCCATTAATCCGATCCCTGTTTTTACCATGGCCTATCCACCTAACCTGTACATTTTTGGACTATGGAGGGGAAACCAAAGCATCTGGAGGAAATCCACGCAGATACAGGGAGAGAAAGAAAGAGCAAACTCCACACAAAGGGTGGAATTGAATCAGGGTCTGTGGTGCTGTGAGGAAGTAGTGCTAACTGCTGAGCCACTATGCTGTCCCAATTAGTCTATGGCCTTTCCTCAGATGAACAGTCTGCCAGCAGAACGTTGATTGTGGGATGAAGATAGGTCTCCAACACTTGAAGCTTACACCATCCAGGACAAAGCATCCCACTTAATTACCATTCCATCTGCCACCTTCAACAGTCATCTCTCATCACAAATCTCAAAACAGCAGTGTGTACCATCTACAAGATGCACTGCAATGACTCTCCAAACCCTGGGAACAGAACCTTTACTACATACATTACCCAGGAGTCTCCAATTTGTCATGTTTTTGGACAGGACACCCACAAATACTTCTACTTCTGGGTGAAGAGGGGTGAATTGTCTGCCCCTTCATTCAACCCCGCAGTTTATTTGAAAGAGTTCCCTTCTTTCACAGATAGAGTTTCCAAATGCAAATAGATTCATAGAGTCAGAGATATACAGCACAGAAACAGATCCTTCAGTCCAACTCATCCATGCCGACCAGATATCCTCACCTAATCGAGTCCCATTTTCTAGGACTTGGCCCATATCCCTCTAAACTCTTCCTATTCAACTACCCATCCAGATGCCTTTTAAGTGCTGTAATTGTACCAGCCTCCATCACTTCCACTGGCAGCTCATTCCATATACGCACCACCCTCTGCGTGAAAAAGATGTCCCTTTTATCTCTTTCCCGTCACCCAAAACCTATGCCCTCTAGAACTAGACTCTCCCATCCCAGGGAAAAAGACCTTGTCTATTTACTTTAGATATGCACCTCATGATTTTATAAACTTCTATAAGGCCACACCTCAGCCGCTGATGCTCCAGGGAAAACAACCCTAGTCTCTACCTGTAGCTCAAATCTTCCAATCCTGGCAACATCTTTAGAAATAATTTTCAAACCCTTTCAAGTTTCACAACATCCTTCCTCCTATCGGAGAAAGACCAGAATTACATACAATATTCCAAAAATGTCCAGTACATTCTCAACATGACCTCCCACCTCCTATACTCAATGCTCTGACAAATAAAGGGAAAGCATACCAAATGCCTTCTTCACTATCCTATTTACCAGTGACTCCACTTATAAAAGGAACTATGAACCTGAACTCCAAGGTCTCTTTGTTGGTCGCCCAGACCTTACCATTAAGTGTACAAGTCCTGCCCTGATTTGCCTTTCCAAAAATGCAGCATCTCACATTTACCTAATTTAAATTCCATCTGCCACTCCTCAGCCAATTGGCTGAGCTGATCAAAATCTCATTATACTTTGAAGTAACCTTCTTTGCTCTCGAGCACATCTCAAATTTTGGTGTCATTTGCAAACCTACTAAGTATACATATGTTCACATCCTATAAATGACAGAAGTTAGTGGACCCTGCCCCGATCATTTGAGTGCTGCCAGAGAACCACCAAATGACCATTCTGGACCACTACTAAGCATAAGTCAGGTATGAGATTGAGTGAATCCTTAAGAGTATAACGGCAGTAGGAGTATATTTAAAAGGAAAATAAGGAGGGCAAAAAGGGGACATGACATAGCTTTGGCAAATAGGGTTAAGGAGAATCCAAAAGGTTTTTATAACTAAATACAACAAAAAAAAGGGTAACTAGGGAGGGAATAGGGCCCCTTAAAGATCAGCAAAGCCATCTAATGTGTGGAGATGCAAGAGATGGGGGGAGATAATCAAGTATTTTGCATCAGTGTTTACTGTGGAGAAGGACATGAAAGATGTAGAATGTGGGGAAATAGATGGTGATGTCTTGAAAAATGTCCATATTACAGAGGTGGTGGCGCTGATGTCTTGAAATGAAAGAAAGTAAAGTAGATAAATCCCCAAGATCTGATCAGGTGTGCCCTAGAACTCTGAGAACCCAGGGAAGTGATTGCTTGGTTCCTTGCTGAGATATTTGTATATCAATAGTCACAGGTGAGGAGCTGGAAGACTAGACATTGGCTAATATGGTGCCACTATTTGAGAGAGGTGGTAATGAAAAGGTGGGAACTATAGACCGGTGAATCTGACCTCAGTGGTGGGCAAGTTGTTGGAGGGAATCCTGAAGGACAAGATGTACATGTATTTGGAAATGCAAAGACTGACTCAGGGTAGTCAGCATGTCTTTGTGGGAAATCATCTCTCATGAACTTGATTGTTACTTCAAAAAGCTCAAAGAGGATTGATGAGGGCAGAGTGATAGACATGATCTATATGGACTTCAGTAAGGTGTTCGACAAGGTTCCCCATGGGAGAGTGGTTGGCAAGGCTAGACCTCATGGAATACAAGGAGAACTAGTCACTTGGATATTAAACTGGCTTGAAGATAGAAGACAGAGGGTGGTGGAGGAGGGTTGCTTTTCTGACTGGAGGCCTGTGACCAGTGGTGTGCCACAGGGATCGATGCTGGGTCCTCTATTCATCATTTATATAAATGATTTGGATGTGAGCATAAGAGGTGTAGTTAGTAAGTTTGCAGATGACACCAAAATTGGAGGCGTAGTGGACAGCAAAGAGGGTTACCTCAGATTACAACAGGATCTTGACCAGATGGGCCGATGGAGTTTAATTCTGATAAATGGGAGGTGCTGCATTTTGGGAAAGCAAATCAGACCAGGACTCATACACTTAAGGTCCGAGGGAGTGTTGCTGAACAAAGAGACCTTGGAGTGCAGGTTTATAGCTCCTTGAGAGTAGAGTCACCGGTAGATAGGATAGTGAAGGTGGTGTTTGGTATGCTTTCCTTTATTGGTCATAGCATAGAGTATAGGAGTGGAGAGGTCATGTTGCAGCTGTGTAGGACATTGATTAGGCCACTTTAGGAGTATTGCTTGCAATTCTAGTCACCATCCTATTGGAAGGATATTGTGAAATTTGAAAGGGTTCAGGAAAGATTTCACAAGGATGTTGCCAGGGTTGGAAGATTTAAGCTATTGGAAGAGGCTGAATAGGCTGGAACTGTTTTCCCTGGAGTGTCAGAGGCTGAGGAGTGACCTTATAGAGGTTTATAAAATCATGAGTGGCATGGATAGGATAAATAGACAAAGTATTTTCCCTGGGGTGGGGAAGTCCAGAACTAGAAGGCACAGGTTTAAGGTGCGAAGAGAAAGATATAAAAGGGACCTAAGGGGTAACGTTTTCGCTCAGAGGGTGGTGCGTGTATGAGATGAGTTGCAGAGGGAGTGGTGGAAGCTGGTACAATTACAGCTGTTAAAAGGCATCTGAATAGGAAAGGTTTAGAGGGATATGGGACTAGATTAAGATAACTGGTCAGTGTGGACGAGTTGGATCGAAGGGTCTGTTTCCATGTTGTACATCTCGATGACATCACGACAACCATCAAAAGATGCCTACCACTCCATCTCCTGCCCACACTTTGAAAAATCAGATCACGACGCTGTGTTCCTCCTCCCAAAAGAGGATGTGCAGGTTAGGTCGATTGGCCATGCTAAATTGCCCATAGGGATGGGAAGGCTAGGTGGATTAGCCATGGGAAATGCAGGATTACAGGGATTGGGTATGGGGTGGGTCTGGACGGATGCTCTTTGAATGGTCAGTGTGTACTCCAAATCAGCCAAAAGGCTTGCTTCCACACTGCAGGCATCCTAATATTCTATAGGGCTTTACATCCTCAAGCTCTCTATCACTGTCACTTACCTGCCATTACCTTTGAGATTATCCTGATTCTATACAAGAGAGGATAAACTTCATTCTGCATCAGAAACTAACAGTATCTGTTGTTGGAAGGACATTAGCCTGGAAGCTTTAAAATGCTGAGTTTGTGTAAAATTACTCAGATTGATATATGAAAATACATTAACCATGAAGTATAAACTCAACAAATTATACAAGACTTTTTTTTTAAAAAGGATGGAAAGAATCTCAGAATACCATCATACAAATGCCTAAAGCTTACGACCACTGGTAATAGGTGAACAGTTGGTTGTACCAATTCTATGGCATCTACATTCATTCAGCAGTTTCAATAAGAAGGGTTTGAGAGAGATATGGGCCAGATGCTGGCAAATGGGACTAGATTAATTTAAGATATCTGGTTGGCATGGACAAGTATCTGCTTCCATGCTGTCTATCTGTATCAATGTATTGAAGAACTACAAACAAAATGTCTTTTTAACAATTCAAATTATTCTTTCAGCCCTCAGATCTCATAATCTCACCGCCATTGGGTAAGGTCCCACACCATAATGTCAAGCCCAGGTTGGAGAAGAGAAAAAGGGTGAAGCATAAAGAATGAATAAAAAGAGGAGAGATTTAAGACAACTGAAAGAAAAAGAGAGAGATGGAGAAAGCCTGGACTCACCAATAATGGTGCCCTTTGCCCTCAAAGCGCAATATTTGATCATCACAGGGCAACTGCAAAAATCTAACAGAGGTGAAGAACACCCTATGTTTTGGATTTATGTTTTAAAAGGAATCAAGCTAACTGTTTTCTTGAATTAAAATTGGAGGGGGGGGGGTTTATTAGTTACTAAATATGAGAAAAGACAATAAAACATAACATACAGATTAGAGATGTGAATTGTCACCAAGATACTGTAGACAGCATCTCCAAATCCATGACCACTTACATCCAGAAGGACATGGGCAGCAGATACATGGGAACACCACCAACTGCAAGTTGCCCTCCAAGCAACACACCATCCTGACTTGGAAATATATTGTCATTCCTTCACTGTCAGTGGGTCAAAACTGCACCCCTTCCCCCACCACCAAATCACACCACACAATGGGATTGTGGGTCAACCTACAGCACATGGACTGCAGTGGTTCAAGCATGCAGTTCACCACCACCTTCACAAGGGCAGCTACAGATGGGAAATAAAATGCCCACATAAAGAAAATACATGCAGCTATGAAACCATTAATTGCAATACAGATTCACTCCCTAGGTATGACCCCAGTTAGGAAGTTTCTTAACTTACAGCAGAAATGATGTCCTCATACCACCAGCCATGTGGCCTTCCCAATAAAGGAACTAAACTTCCTCAACTCTATTAAACCAGCATTCTCCCATATTACCACTAAAGCTGCTCAAAGTGAATTGCGTTCTCCATGATAGAAGGTGAACTGTGGGAGGCCAACATAAAAATTCTTTTTGAACTGCAACAGGGTCAAACAAGGTGGTTGTGTTCTGGACTCATGCTTTTTGGTATAGTCTTTTATTCCAGTCTTGTGTTCAGGTCATCCCCTGAGGATGCCTATTTACATTCCAGAACTGAGTTCAGAAAAGATTTACAAAGGATATTGGAGGATCTGAGCCATCGGTGAGGCTGAACAGGCTGGGGCTGTTTTCCCTGCAGCATCGGAGGCTGAGGGGTGACCTCAGAGGTTTATAAAATCATGAGGGCCGTGAATAGGGTAAATAGTCAAGGTCTTTTTCCCCAGGGTAGGGGAATCCAAAACTAGATGGCAAAAGGTTTATGATGAAAGGGGAAAGGTTTAAAAAGGGACCTAAGGGGCAATACTTTCACAGAAGGTGGTGCACGTATGGAATGAGCTGCCAGAGGAAGTAGTGGAGGATGATACAATAACTGCATTTAAAAGGCATCTGGATGGGTAGATGAATAATAAGGGTTTGAGAGAGATGTGGGCCAGATGCTGGCAAATGGGACTAGAATAATTTAAGATATCTGGTTGGCATGGACAAGTATCTGTTTCCATGCTGTATACCTCTGTATGGAAAGCCGAGCTGGCTGATAAGTAGGCTTGGATGAAATAGACGCTAGTGCGGCTGAAAATAAATATTTGTGTTCTCTAATTACTCACTCTCCCAGCATGAGATGTTGGACCTAGGATCCTACATTCAATATCCTGTAATTCTAATTCAGAATACATTCTCTCCAGTTCAGAATGTTGGCAGGCTCCGATCTCCTGCACTGTTGAAGAAGCCATGTAACAGGATGAAGTCCTGGGGAATGGAAATCCGAATGGACCCATGGGAGGGGAGGGAAAAACAGGTTTGTTCCATGACACCAGAATTAGGTAACTTCCTTACATGGTCATTCCTCATGGCAGCTCCTGCACCAGAATGTCAGCCTGAAGCTTTCTGTTCCAGTCTATAACAATGTTCAATTCTGGTCTGCTATAGGAAAGATGTTGTTAAACTTGAAAGGGTTCAGAAATGATTTAAGGATGTTGGAGGTTTTGAGCTCTAGAGAGCGGCTGAGGCTGTTTTCCCCTTGAGGGTCCACTCACAAACTTCTTAGCAAGATAATTGGACAGTTCAAAAGCAAGCTCATACCTTGTCTATCACACTTATAGACAGGTTCAAAACTAAACAGGAGTGGCACAGTGGCTTAGTGGTTAGCACTGAGGACTCAGTGCCAGGGACCCAGGATGTTAACAGCAAGGGTCACACTAACTTGCCAGAACTCACTCAGCACATGTCAAACTTTCTTGGTGTCAGTACAGCAATTCCACTGTCTTTTGTCATGAGTGTTTGGGATGAAGACAGAGTGGTAAAGGAGAAGGCAAGTTCAAAAACCAGCCTTCAAATTCTGACATCTATAAAACTCGATTACATATTGACACTGTACCTATAGCTCTGCATGGGAATGAGAGATCTACCAGCCTCCCACCTATCCTTACATTGTTATCATTACCTACATGCATTTCTGTTTTCAAATTTAGCTCAAATTCACTTTCCATTGGAGACTGACTAACTCTGCCCACACTGTACTATTTATGCCCAATGGGAAACAACTCCATAAGGATCACAAAACTCTGGGACCAGCAAAACACTCCAGTAATGGTGTTTGTTAGGAATCGGAGCCTTTTGACAAGATTGTGGTTTCAAATCCCACACCTGGAGACTGGAATAGAAAGCTCCAGGCTGACATTCCAGAGCAGAACAGGGGGAGTGCAGCACTATCAGAGAGGCCTTTGTAGACCAGAGCTTTAAGCAAGATCCTATTGGTCCTCTCAAATGGGTACAAACAATCCCATGGCAGCAGGTTGAAGGAGGGCAAAAGGAGCCCGGACCTGTTTTCCTGGCCAGTTAGTGCTCAGTCATACAGCAGGATGAGTCATACAGACCCTTTGGTCCAACCAGTCGGTGCCAACCATAATCCCAAACTAAACTAGTCCCTTTGCTTGCACCTGGCCCATATCCCTTCAAACATTTCTCATTCATGTTCTTATCTCACAATTCAGCTGTTAGTGCTTTCCAAGTTGAAAATGTGTTGCTGGAAAAGCGCAGCAGGTCAGGCAGCATCATCGACGTTTTGGACATGAGCCCTTCTTCAGGAATGAGGAAAGGGTGCCAAGCAGGCTGAGCTAAAAGGTAGGAGGAGGGTCATTGGAAATGCAATAGGTGGAAGGAGGTTAAGGTGAGGGTGATAGGCCGGAGTGGGGGTGGGGAACAGAGAGGTCAGGAAGAAGATTGCAGGTTAGGACGGTGGTGCTGAGTTCGAGGGTTGGGACTGAGACAAGGTGGAGGGAGGGGAAAGTGAGGAAACTGGAGAAATCTGAGTTCATCCCTTGTGGTTGGAGGGTTCCTAGCAGAAGATGAGGTGCTCTTCCTCCAGCCGTTGTGTTGCTATGGCCTAGAGATGGAGGAGTTCAAGGACCTGCATGCCCTTGGTGGAGTGGGAGGGGGAGTTGAAGTGTTGAGCCACATGGTGGTTGGGCTGGGTGTCCCAGAGGTGTTCTCTGAAACGTTCCGCAAGTAGGCAGCCTGTCTCCCCAATATAGAGGAGGCCACATTGGGTGCAGCAGATGCAGTAAATGATGTGTGTGGAGGTGCAGGTGAATTTGTGGCGGATATGGAAGGATCCCTTGGGGCCTTGGAGGGAAGTAAGGGGGGGGGGGGGGGGGGGAGGTGTGAGCACAAGATTTGTATTTCTTGCGGTTGCAGGGGAAGGTGCCGGGAGTGGAGGCTAGGTTGGTGGGGGGTGTGGACCTGACGAGGGAGTGGTCTTTTCGGAACACTGATAGGGGAGGGGAAGGAAATATATCCCTGGTGGTGGGGTCCATTTGGAGGTGGCGGAAATGACAACAGATGATACGACGTATATGGAGGTTGGTGGGGTGGTAGGTGAGGACCATTGGGGTTCTGTCCTGGTGGCAATTGGAGGGGCGGGGCTCAAGAGCAGAGGAGCAGGAAGTAGAGGAGATGCAGTGGAGAGCATAGTCTCTCACGTCTGGGGGGAAATTGTGGTCTTTGAAGGAGGCGGCCATCTGGGTTATATGGTATTGGAACTGGTCCTCCTGGGAGCAGATGCAGTGGAGACGAAGGAATTAGGAATTATGGGATGGCGTTTTTACAGGGGGCAGGGTGGGAGGAGGTGTAGTCTAGGTAGCTGTGGGAGTCGGTAAGTTTTATAGTAAATATCTATGTTGATTCAGTCGCCAGAGATAGAAATGGAGGGGTCTAGGATGGGGAGGGAGGAGTCAGAGACTGTCCAGGTAAATTTGAGGTCGGGGTGGAAGGTGTTGGTAAAGTGGATGAACTGTTTAACCTCCTCGTGGGAGCAAGAGGTAGCACCGATACAGTCATCGATGTAGTAGAGGAAAAGGTGAGGGGTGGTGCCAGTGTAGCTGCGGAAGATGGACTGTTCCACATATCCTACGAAGAGGCTGGCATAGGTGGGGCCCATGGCTACTCCTTTGGTTTGGAGGAAGTGCGAGGATTGGAAAGAGAAGTTGTTCAGAGTGACAACCAGTTCAGTCAAAGGAGGGAGTCAGTGGAAAGGTACTAGTTGGTTCGGCGGGAAAGGAAGAAGTGGAGGGCTTTGAGGTCTTCGTGATGGGTGATGGAGGTGTATAAGGACTGGATGTCCATGGTGAAGATAAGACGTTGGGGGCCGGGGAAGCAAAAATCATGGAGGTGGTGGAGGGCGTGGGTGGTGTCCCGAACGTAGGTGGGGAGTTCTTGGACTAAGGGGGACAGGACCGTGTCGAGGTATGCAGAGATGTGTTCGGTGGGGCAGGAGCAGGCTGAGACAATGGGTCGGCCGGGGTAGTCAGGTTTGTGGATTTTGGGCAGGAGGTAGAAACAGGCGGTGCGGGGTTGTGGGACTATGAGGTTGGAGGCGGTGGATGGGAGATCCCCTGAGGTGATGAGGTTATGGATGGTCTGGGAGATAATGGTTTGGTGGTGGGAGGTGGGTTCATGGTCAAGGGGGCAGTCAGCAACACGACGGTTGGAGGAAGAGCGCCTCATCTTCCGCCTAGGAACCCTCCAACCACAAGGGATGAACTCAGATTTCTCCAGTTTCCTCATTTCCCCTCCACCCACCTTGTCTCAGGCCCAACCCTCAAACTCAGCACCTCCTTCCTAACTTGCAATCTTCTTCCTGACCTCTTTGTTCCCCACCCCCATTCAGGCCTATCACCCTCACCTTAACCTCCTTCCACCTATCGCATTCCCAATGCCCCCCCCCCCCCCCCTACCTTTTATCTTAGCCTGCTTGGCACACCTTCCTCATTCCTGAAGAAGGGCTCATGACCGAAACGTCGATTCTCCTGCTCCTTGGATGCTGCCTGACCTGCTGCGCGTTTCCAGCAACACATTTTCAGCTCTGATCTCCAGCATCTGCAGTCCTCAACTTTCTCCTGTTAGTGCTTTCTGGTCAATCTCACTTTGGGATCTTGCTGTATACTTACCGATGGGCACCTTTCCTGCATCACCCAATACAGGACTGCAGATTGACTCTGCAAAATTATTTTTTCACAAACCTTACATTTAGACAGGTTGGCTGGTCAATCTACTTTCTTAGAGAGAGAAAAAAAAGAATCACTTTCTTTCCTCTTAGCCGTGATGACTGATATTCCGCATTGACTTAACTCGACTCTTAGCTTTAATAAGAGGTCTTAATGATTAAGCAGCTCCAATGCCTTAGACTAGGGTGAAGCTGTTTACATAGGGAGCTGTGCAATCCCTCCCTTTAAACGGAGAGCCGGTGAGGGTGCTGCATTAGGGCTGGCTCAGCCGCTGCCTATTTTAAGGCACTGCAGAGGCTCTCGCCAGCTGCACTGACACTCGATAGCCATCAGACGGACAGTTCGAATCTTACACCCCCCCCCACCACAACACTCTCCCAAAAGAAAAACATGCGGGCGCTTCTCCCCTACAATTCAGCTATCCCTTAACGCATCATTTGCAAATATGCAGCATGCCAGAGAGAAAAAAAAACTGCTCAGGTTAAACTGTAAACACGCAAACCGAAAAAGGAGAGTCACGCAACCTTCTTGCCCATGCATTAGCTAGGCACTTGTATCGATAACACAACGCTGCCGTTTTTGTTTGATCTTCCCTCGTACACTGACCTTGAGTCCAAGTACAGAGTTACACCTTGGAGGTGGGGAAACTGAAGTTTATTTTCCTCAAAAATAAAAATAGCCAAAATGACAATCCCTCAGGTCTAACTCATTGCTGCTCCGTCCCAATCATTTTGCTGATGGAATCAGCCCGGGCTGAGAAGCAGAAGTCGGGAGTAGTGAATTATTTTTAAACGCAGCCTAAGCAGAGAAACTTGGCTCATTCTGCTCCACCTCCTCCTGGCAGCTGTCTGTCAAACCCTCCCAGGTTCAACTCTGACAGGAGAGAAAACGAGAAGCGTCCCTCAACCAGTAGAAATCAACTATCCACTAATGACCTGGTCATTAGCCTCCTCCTTGTCTCCCCTTGAAAGCAGCACAGACGAGGTAATCAGCGAGTAGGTGCAACATCTTTCTTAATCATTTGACTGATTACCTATTTGGTTTCTGTCGTATCCTCATGTAATAGGAACAGGAGTAGGCTATTCAGCCCCTCAAGCCTGTTTTGTCATTCTGTGGGATCATGACTGATCTGTGGCCTAACTCCATATACTTGTATTTGGCACATAACCCTTAATACCTTTGCTTAAAATTTAAATTATCTATCAGATTTTTAAAAATTAACAGCTGGAAGTATGAAGTATTGTGATAATTCTGAAAGAGCTTTCCAACTAATGCCACTTCTTAACCTCCTGTACATTTTTATTTTGCCATTCAAGTATTTTCCAATTATCTTTTGAAAGCCATTACTAAATCCTCCTCCATCAGTGTCTCAGGGGGTACATTCCAGATTATAATTAGTACAACTTCTATCTAGTGTTCTGATACCATGAATTGTCAGGGCAATCTCCTGCTTCATCTCTTCCCTGTAAAAGCGACAAGCTTGGAAGTAATGATGTAAGTCATGCCAGCTTTATGTCTGAAATACAAACAGAAAGTTGCTGGAGAAACTCAGCATGTCTGTGGAGAGAGAAACTGTTAATGTATCAAGTCCACTCTGACTCTTGGAACTACAGAGAGTTGGAAAATTGAATTGAATTTATTGTCACATGTACCGAGGCACAGTGAAAAGCTTTGTCTTGTGAGCAATACAGGCAGATCACAGAGTTAAGTAACATAGATAGTAAATAATAGGTAAACAGCGGCAAAAACAAAAACACAGGTACAGGTGAATGTTAAGAGTTTGTGAGTCCATTCAGTATTCTAACAACAGTAGGGTAGAAACTGTTTTGAAACCGGCTGGTGCATGTGTTCAGGCTTCTGTACCTTCTCCCCAATGGTAGACATTGTAGAAAAACATTGCCAGTGTGGGATGGATCTTTGAGAATGCTGGCGGCCTTTCCTTGACAGCGGGCCTGGTTGATGGATTCTATAGATGGAATGTTGGCCTTTGTGATTGTCCGGGCTACGTTCACCACTCTCTGTAACCATTCCCAATCTTGAAAGGTACAGTGACCATACCAGGAAGTGATACATCCAGACAGAATGCTGTCTTTTAGTTTTACATAGAACATAGAACATTACAGCTCAGTACAGGCCCTTAGGCCCCCAATGTTGCGCCGACCTGTCATACCAATCTGAAGCCCATCTAACCTACACTATTCCATGAACGTCCATATGCTTGTCCAATGATGACTTAAATGTACTTAAAGTTGGCGCATCTACGACCGTTGCAGGCAAAGCATTCCATACCCTTCCTACTCTCTGAGTAAAGAAACTACCTCTGACATCTGTCCTATATCTATCACCCCTCAATTTAAAGCTTATGCCCCCTCGTGCTCGCCATCACCATTCTTGGAAAAAGGCTCTCCCTGTCCACCCTATCTAACCCTCTGATTATCTTATATATCTCTATTAAGTCACCTCTCAACCTTCTTCTCTCTAATGAAAACAGCTTCAAGTCCCTCAGCCTTTCCTCGTAAGACCTTCCCTCCATACCAGGCAACATCCTAGTAAATCTCCTCTGCACCCTTTCCAAAGCTTCCACATCGTTCTTATAATGCAGTGACCAGAACTATACACAATATCCAAGTGCGACTGCACTAGAGTTTTGTACAGCTGTAGAATAACCTCATGGTTCCGGAACTCGATCCCTTTATTAATAAAAGCTAAAACACTGTATGCCTTTTTAACAACCCTGTCAACCTGGGTGGCAACTTTCAAGGATCTGTGTATCTGGACACCGAGATCTCTCTGCTCATCTACACTACCAAGAATCTTACCATTAGCCAAGTACTTTGCATTCCGGTTACTCCAACCAATCACCTCACACTTGTCTGCATTAAACTCCATTTGCCACCTCTCAGCCCAGCTCTGCAGCTTATCTATGTCTCTCTGTAACCTACAACATCCTTCGACACTATCCACAACTCCACCGACCTTAGTGTCATCTGCAAATTTATTAATCCACCCTTCTACGCCCTCATCCAGGTCGTTTATAAAAATGATGAACAGCAGTGGACCCAACACCGACCCTTGCAGTACACCACTGGTAACTGGACTCCAGGATGAACATTTCTCATCGACCACCACCCTCTGTCTTCTTTCAGCAAGCCAATTACTGATCCAAACTGCTATATCTCCCACAATCCCATTCCTACGCATTTTGTACAATAGCCTACTGTGGGGAATCTTATCGAATGCCTTGCTGAAATCCATATGTGTTTTGAGAGATTTCAATTTTTTTTGTAAAGCTTGCTTCAAGACAGTTTCTTATTTTTAAAAGAATTATCCCTTTAAAATTTGCCCTTAAAAAATAAATCCAACACATGTCTCGAAAGGATGTTTGTTTAATGAGGCAGGTCTCAGTAAACATAAACAGAAGTTGCCGCAAAAGCTCAGCAGGACTGCCAGCATCTGTGAAGAGAAATCACAGTTAATGTTTCGGATCTGGTGACCCTTCTTCAGAACTGAGGACAGGAAGGGTGATCAGACTGAAAGGTTAACTTTGATTTCTCTTCACAGATGCTGCCAGTTCTGCTAAGCTTTTCCAGCAACTTCTGTCTTGGTTTCTGATTTGCAGCATCCGCAGATCTTTCATTTCTTATTTAGGTCTCAGTAAATATTTGTTAGGCAGGTGTATTAGTGATTACAGAATCAATGTAGGAAGATTGAATCTAATTGAACAGCAGAAGAGGCTTGAGATGCTAATTGGCCTCCTCTTGTTTCCATGTGCCTCACAAATTATAACTTTAAGGCTCATAAATAATGCTTATTGGTTCAATAAGTGCCATCAGATTGATCCCAAATGATGCCCTCACTGTTTCACACTATCCTTTGAGAAATAATTTGCTAAAGTATCCTATCCAGATATCACAGCTTGGTATGGCATCTGCTCTGCCCAAGACAGTAAGAAATTACAGGAAGTTATGAGCACAGCCCAGTCTATCATGCAAACCAGCCTTCCTTCCATTGACTCTATCTACATTTCCTGTTGCCTCAGGAAAACAGTCAACATAATCAAATACCCTTCCCAACCCAGTGAAACTCTCTTCCACATTATTCTGTTCGGTGGAAGATACAAAAGTTTGGAAACAATTTACCAACAGATTCAAGAACAGTTTCTTCCCCACTGTTATCAGACTTATGAATGAACCTCTAATATATTAGAGTTGATGTTTCTCTGCACCTTCTCTGTGGCTGTAACACTATATTCTGCATTCTGTTCTATTACCCTGATGTACTTATGTAAAATATGATTTGCCTGGTTATCACGCAGAGCAATACTTTTCACTGTATTGCCGTACATGTGACAATAGTAAATCAAATCAAATCAAATTTATTGCTAAATTCAACTTCCTTCTGACAGAGTTGCATTTTAATTAAAGATAAAGTACTGCAGATTCTAGAAATCTGAAATAAAATTCCAAAGGAATCATGTTGGACTTGAACCGACTCTGTTTCTTTCTTTACAGATGCTGCCAGGCCCACGAGATTCTGTAGCATTTTGTATAGCATTTTGCCACCTCTGTACATGGCAACATCTTTACAACTTGTGAAATACTTTTGAGGGGGAAAGTGAGGACTGCAGATGCTGGAGTACCAGAGTTGGCACTCAGCAGGCCAGGCAGCATCCGAGGAGCAGGAGAATTGACGTTTCGGGCATAAACCCTTCTTCAGGAATGAGAAATACGTTTGAGGTGCAACTGTGGTTGTCAGTGTTCACTGAGTATGCTTCCACACAGAGCAATGTGATAATGACCAGATAATTAAGTAACTATTGCACAAGATTCAAATGATTGCAGAAGATCCTGAGGAGCCTTGATAGAGCACAATGGAGAGAATGTTCCCACATCCTCTAGAGATCACTGTTTCAAAATCAGAGGTCAACCATTTAAAACAGAAAGCAAAAGATTTTCTCACACAAGCTCATAAGCCTTTGGTCCTCTCTTCCTGAAAACAGGGTGGGAGCAGAGTCCTCAAAGATTTTTAAGGCACATTCTTGTTAAGCAAGAGGGTGAGAAGTTATCAGGGATTTGAGGTTACAATCAGATCAGCCATTGATTTGAGGAGCAGACGTGAAGGCTGAATGGCCTGCTCCTGCTCTTAGTTTGTAGGCTGCTACATTCGTAACACTGAGAATATAAAGTCCAGTGATAATATCTCTAGGCCATTGCCACCTTCATACATGCATTTAGATGCATTAACTACACATGTATTTAGACAAATTTACATATGTTTGTGGTAATATAGTGGACATACCACTGAAATATTAATCCAGCGTTTTCACGCTGGATTTTATGGGGACAGTGAGGTGGGGGAGGGGTGCTGCTGGAGTGCTTACCCCTCCCCTACCCAGTCTGAAGCTGACATGATCCCAGTGAGCCTGCCCTGCAGCTATAATACATCATGGGCTGAGAAATTAGCCAACAGCAGGACATAACACCAACTCCCCTCTATTACCCCCTCGATGCCATAATGTAAGATGACACCTGCCCTCTCAAGCTGCTGGTAAAAACAATGACTGCAGATGCTGGAAACCAGATTCTGGATTAGTGGTGCTGGAAGAGCTCATCCTCTCAAGCTGCTGACCAATCTAACTAACTCCCAGCTCCAGCAGCCCCAGCAATGCCAGAACTCAACCATGGGCAATGCCCGGACTTGATGGAGATGCCCAAAGACAATCATGTCTGCCCCAGGAGAGTCAGTCCTGGGGGTTTTAGGCAGGATAGGATCCTTGAGCCAGTGAGAGGGGAGTGTGGGGGATGGGGGTGAGGTTGGGAGGGGGGGTGTGTGGGGCTTTGAGCTGTATAAGCAGGTGACATGGAAGTGAAGGTGGTTGGCATCTTAAGGTGACCTCGATGGACCCAATGAACCCCTTTGGTCAGGCAGACCTAGCTGCCAGCCACCCCCCCCCCCCCCCCACCACCTAACTGCCACCACAGACTGCCCACTCCCACCCAATTGCCCCACACCCAAATGCCTTTCCATTTGACTGCCCACTCTCACCCATATGCACAATCTCTCTGAAATGCCTACCTCTGCCCATCTGCCCAGGGCAGGTGTGCTACAGCATGGACAGTGTATTATCCAGTGTATTATCAATGCACCTGGTGTTAAGTCAGAATGACCCGAATTGTTTGATGAAATACAGCAGGAGGGCAACAGAATTCTGTATTTGACCCTTCAATTGGGGGAGGTGGCAGGTGGTGGGTGAACTTGGTAAGGGTTGCAAAGGTGTTGGGCTTACCACCCAACCCATTCTTTTGCCCACCCAAAGGGGGCATCAAAAATCCAGCCCCTGAGCATAAATCCCAGTGTGGGAGTTGTGGAACTTCTATTCAGTGAATGAAATAGTTCAGAAGAGAAAATAGCATCAGCAGTAGTGACTGTGAAACTATTGTATTGTCATAAAACTCAACGACTTTAGGGAAGGAAATCTGCCATGCTGGCCCAATATCTGTCTCCAAACCTGATGTGGCTGACTCTTAACTTCCTACTGAATGCAAACCACTTCATCTTTACAAAAGTGCAGAGACTGGAGCTTTTCCAAAGCCTGCACCAAGAGATGGACAATGTCAGTAACGCCTACAGACCATGAATGAATAAATAACAAAACAGTTCGCTCCCAAATAGCCATGAGCTGATGTGTCATCACAAACGGTTACACTTTAATGGGAAAACCCGAAACACCCTCGACATTTTAAGCGTCTGTCAATTTATCGGGCAAGAGATTGATTAGAGTGCAGTTCCTTTTTTGTCACCGAACTATTTGGCTGGGAATCAGCAGCAAACGTCACTCTCTCCTTGTCTTGAATAAAATGCTGAACCCTTTGAATTAAACTTTCTAACCAAAACGTTTTGAGAGGCTGGTCACATATTGAGAACCTCCCGTAGCCTGCGGGGAGCAGCGTCACTCTATAAACTGTAACTCATTACCTTCACCGACCATCGCCTGTCACACAGCACCGTTTTCCACTGCGGCAGTACATCACTCTGTGAGTTGGAGCTTAGACTGGCAATTCTTCCCCCGACACAGCACCAAGGAGCCAAGCCCTGCACCGAGGGGTGTGTGTCTGCCTGTGCGTGTTTCTGAGTCTCTTTCACCTACGTCTCTTCACGTCCCCAGGTGTAAAGCAGAACATGACAGACCTTCTTGGGTACTTACTACTCAGTGCTGATTGCGAAGGGGGGACATGAACTGGCCTCCTGCCCTTCTTCCTGAGAAAAGCAATTTCTACGTGAATGGACATGCTCTGATCTGATAAGCTTACGTCACATTAATCTCATATTAAAGATCCCAAAAACTTGCTTGTGACTCAATATTAAGAAATCACCTGCGTGCCACAAAACCCAATTCCCGTCCCACGCAACCTTCTCTTGCTTGTCTGCACTTCACCACCTTCGGTTACTATTCAATCTAAATCGTCAGTATTTAAAAACTGTCATTAAACTATCCCCTGTTACAAGCTTCAAGTTAAAAATAGTCTGAATTGTAAGATCATCCTTCACCTCTTTTTATAATAGTTACAGAGGACGTTGTTAAAATTTGTCTTCATTAGGTCAGATCAGGACCATCAGGAAGATGGATAAGTCATTTCAATGAAAATTGCTTGGACTTATTTGAGATGGGGGAAGGGAAGTAGATAACGAACAAAAGCAGATCGTTGATGATCTTTCGGAGAGCTGGAACACATCCAAGAAGCTGAATGCTTGTTATTAAAAAGCAATCACTCCCTCAGGGATGGCTTCACTCCCGGGGTTAGGTTATTTAAAACAGTAAAGCACATGGAGCAGACACTGCAGCATTCCTGTGCCAGCAGCTCACAAACTCACGGCAGGCTAGCTGGCAGGCAGAGTCTCAGCATTATGTACATGTAGTACGTGAAGTACTTAAAGGTAAACTCTCTCAAAGGAGAGATGTATATAGAGTCACAGATATGTACAGCATAGAAACAGACCCTTCGGTCCATGCCGACGAGATATCCCAACCCAATCTAGTCCCAACTACCAGCACCGGCCCATATCCCTCCAAACCCTTCTTATTCATTTACCCATCCAGATGTCTCTTAAATGTTGCAGTTGTACCAGCCTCCATCACTTCCTCTGGCACTCATTCCATACACGTACCACCCTCTGCATGAAAAAGTTGCCCCTTAGGTCTTTTCTATATCTTTCCCCTCTCACCCTAAATATTTGCCCTTTAGTTCTGAACACCCCACCCCAGGGAAAAGACCTTGTCTATTTACCCTATCCATGCCCCTCATGATTTTATAAACCTCTATAAGGTCACCCCTCAGCCTCTGACACTCCAGGGAAAACAGCCCCAGCCTATTCAACCTCTCCCTATAGCTCAAATCCACCAACCCTGGCAACATCCTTGTAAATCCTTTCTGAACCCTTTCAAGTGTTACAACATCTTTCCGATAGGAAGGAGACCAGAATTGCACACAATATTCTAAGAGTGGCCTAACCAATGTCCTGTACAGCTGCAACATGACATCCCAACTCCTGTACTCAATACTCAATACCAATAAAGGAAAGCATACCAAATGCCTTCTTCACTATCCTATCAACCTGCAACTCTACTTTCAAGAAACTATGAACCTGCACTCCAAGGTCTCTTTGTTCAGCAATACTCCCTAGGATCTTACCATTAAGTGTATAAGTCATGCCTAAGATTTGCTTTCCCAAAACGCAGCACCTCGCATTTATCTGACTTAAATTCCATCTGCCACTTCTCAGCCCATTGGCCCATCTGGTCAAGATCCTGTTGTATTCTGAGGTAACCCTCTTCGCTGTCCACTACACCTCCAATTTTGGTGTCATCTGCAAACTTACTAACTTTATCTCTTATACTCCCATCCAAATCATTTATACAAATGATGAAAAGTAGTGGACCCAGCAGCGATCCTTGTGGCACTTCACTGGTCACAGGCCTCCATGCAACACTCCCTTCCTTTCCAAAAGAACATTTAACAATTTCCAATAATGAGTGAGCATTTGAGAGTCTGCAACATATAAATCATTTGCTGAGATGTCCACATTGCTACCACAGAAAGCTGTCAAGGCCAAAACATTGTATGATTTCAAGAAGGAGTTGGATTTGCTGAACAGCACCCTTCTCTGCTGAATTATTTTATTAAAACATTTACGTGTCAGCACTTGAGCCCAGACCAAGCTTCACAAGCAAAATAATAGCTTTTAGATTTCCCTCAAGCCTAGGGCTTAGTATGGAGTAGCACATGTCCAATTAATTGCTCCTCTTAATCACACATCTTTAATCTGGTGATTCACACAGACACATGCGGGTGTGAGAAGGGTTGACCTCTGCTCAGGAGTTCAGTATTCCTCAATTTAGAATGGCTGCACCATTTTTACAGTTGTGATACCTGTCCAATTCTTTAAGCCATCATAGTGCAACATTGCAGCAAACTACACAAAGAACGACTAAAACTTGTTATCACTGCAATATCAAATCACTTCAAGCCATCAGCTGAACATTTGTGACTACTGCAATAAACCCTTTCCTTCCTTCCTTTCGGCTCAGTTCTGCATTTTGCTACAATCTCCTTTTTCTGGATTCAGGGAGGCAGTGAGTTATTTTTCTGAGTAATTTCTTATCTCTGGACCAGGCTTGCCCATAGACCCTGCCAGATCCCATGCAATTCTCAGAAGGTGATGCTATCCAGTTGCTGCCATCCACAGAACATCTACGCTGCTGCTCCAGCGCAGCATTGAAGGAACACTACAGTGTCAGAGGTAATGTTCTATAGAACAGGTTGCCTTCCAGTGCATGGTGTTTTGTCTCCATAAATCTGTTTTTATTTTACCCTCACTTCTCTTTTGGAAATTGAACCAATTTCTGGCCCTCAGCGTTTAAGATCAGATAGGGAGATTATCCAAACTGGCAAACAACCAGAGGGGTTTCAATGTTTGTGCAACCCAGTCTGAATGTGAGTCAGTACGTTCGGGAGAAAGCTGGAAACAAAAATGTAAAAGCTAATTATATTTGTGAGCCGGAGTTTGTGAATAAAGAAACAAACATAATGAAAGTACATTTATGCTCATTGTGTCAGCTGCAGATCAGTTCACAACAGCTTCACCCTTGAGTCAGAAGGTTCTGACTTCAAGAGCCTTTGGGACTTGATCATTAAAATCAAGGCTGTCAATCCAGCACTGCATGGTAGGACATGGGGTAAATTTAATGAGATGTTAAACTGAGTTTGCATCTGCTGACCCAGGTGGATGTGGAAGAAGAGCAAGGGAGTCTATTCCTGGTGTCCTAGCCCTTGATCAACATAACAGAAACATTATTTTTTGTGAGGTTGCTGTGTGCAAATTGGTTTCTGTGTTTCTTGCATGACAGCCGCAGCAATGTTTCAAAAGGCACTCGCAGTCCAGTGGTCATGAAATACACTGTATGAATTCAAACCCTTTTATTCATGTATTTTCCAAAGTGTCAGGTGTAGCTGAGTTGACACTACTCTTGCTTCAGTGTAGGAAAGATCAAGTCCCATTCCAGAGGCTTGTGCACAAATCCAGGATGAACTTCAGTGCCAGTGTTATACTTAAGATAAGATACTAGAGCCCTGTCAGTCCTCATGAGGAGGATAAGACACCCATGGGTGGAGGAATCACCCTGGTGCCAGTTGTGAACACAAGGATGTTATATTGTGGGCGTTAGTAACTGCTTTGCAATTTGGACTGATAGAAGAACACAAAATTTCAGAGGACAGAACAATGCCAGGAGGACAATAGGTGAACCCCTCTGCTAATTAAACCAACCACACAGAAAAGCTCACCTCACTTCACAATCTGTTAAAGTATTAGTGACAGGGAACTACCTAAATTCCATTATTTAACAAAAATATCAATTTTATTCTTTAACGCTAAAAGTGAACATTAAACAACAACTAATTACAACTCTAAGCCTCCTTTCTTTTCAAGATTTGTTATCTACCTCCCACTCTTTAACAATATACTGATCCAATAAAGTTCCTAAGAAACTTACAGCAACATAATTTTCAAAACCAGACAGCGGCTGTCATCTCCAGTATCGATTTTCCTCTGTTTGTAGATTTCCCTGGGTCATTTTCGATCTTCTGCTGCAGAGATGTTTCATATGAGAAAGGTACCTTTGACAGAGAATGTGGTGATTAGCAGTCTTTCGATGGCAGTTCGTGCTCTGTCTAGATGGCTAACTGTCTAAAATGCCTGCTTCTTTTATACCCCAAATATTAGATCATCTCATTGGTTTGATGTTGTCAAAACAATAAAGTTCAAATTTGATTGGATTTTAGTACCCTGGGGCATAACTTAAACTGATTAGTTACATTAAAATGATTGTCAAAACAACTGAGGTATCTAGTTTATAGCCGAATGTCACATATTTTCAATTTTGCAGTACACTATGAGAATGTGAGTTAGTCACAAGACAGTTGCCTGCAAACTCTCACTGCCAAAATACCCATCACTACCCCTTAAAGGTACAGTACACACCTTCAACTTCATAACACCTCCCCCTTAAGAAAAAAATGAAAATTTCATCATGAAAAGATGACCAGCTTTTTTTCTAATTCTTAACCCTAATACCTTAAGATACATAGGACATTAATCTAAGTTCATATTAATTTCTGCACACACATATATATAAAACATTGGTATCTATTCAATCTTATTTATACTTTATCCGTTAAATCATGATAAAGCATCTGCTATCACATTCTTATAACCCACAACATGTATGATTTGTAAAAATTCTGTAACATAAGACTCCAACGAAAGTCTCATATTCTTGTATTTAAATCCTTCCAGGAATGTAACATGATTGTGATTCGTGTACATAACCGACACCTTGTTCATGACATAAACATTAACATGCTGTAAGGCCATAGAACATAGAAAAAAATACAGCGCAGTACAGGCCCTTTGGTCCTCGATGTTGCGCAGATCCAAGCCCACCTAACCTACACTAGCCCACTATCCTCCATATGCCTATCCAATGCCCGTTTAAATGCCCATAAAGAGGGAGAGTCCACCACTGCTACTAGCAGGGCACTCCATGAACTCACGAATCGCTGAGTAAAGAATCTACCCCTAACATCTGTCCTATACCTACCACCCCTTAATTTAAAGCTATGCCCCCTCGTAATAGCTGACTCCATACGTGGAAAAAGGTTCTCATGGTCAACCCTATCTAAACCCCTAATCATTTTGTACACCTCTATCAAGTCACCCCTAAACCTTCTTTTCTCCAATGAAAACAGCCCCAGGTGCCTCAGCCTTTCCTCATACAATCTTCCTACCATACCAGGCAACATCCTGGTAAACCTCTTCTGCACCTGTTCCAGTGCCTCCACATCCTTCCTATAGTATGGCGACCAAAACTGCACACAATACTCCAGATGCGGCCGCACCAGAGTCTTATACAACTGCAACATGCCAGTACCAAACTCAATAATTCCTTTTTTATATTGTATTTTCTCTGGTGGGTGTTCAGTTTGTTTGAAAAGTAACTAACTGGCAGTTCAATTTCATCATCATCTTCCTGTAGCAGTACAGCTCCAACACCTTTGTTGCTAACATCTATTGCAAATTTGAAGGGTTTCAAAACGTTTGGTGTAGCTAAAACTGGTGTGGTGGTTAATACTGCTTTGAAATTGTCAAATACCTCCTGGCATTGTTCTGATGACCGAAATTTTGTGTTCTTCTTCAGCAAATCTGTTAACGGTGCCACTGTGCTGCTGACGTTAGGAACAAACTTCACACAGAATCTGCTTAGTCCCAAAATTAAACCACCTCTTTCTTTGAGGTTGGTTGTGGAAATTCCTCAATGACCTTCGTCTTTGCATGACCAATGTTATGTCCCAAGAACATCACCTCTGCCTTTGTGAATTCTGTTTCCTTTAAGTTTATTACTAGTTTCGCTTCTCTTAATCATTCAAAGAGCTCTGCCAACTGTATCATGTGACCTTTTCAGGACTCACTAAAAATCACTACATCATCCAGATAGACTGCACATATTGTTAATCCAGCCACAACTCTGTGTGCTTAGCTTCAACAAAGTGCCTCAGCTCTTCAACCTGAGGTGTCACAATTCTCAGATAAACTCACTGCCAGTTGTATCTCTCTCTCTCTCTCTCTCTAATGAGAGTGCAGCCTATGGCCCTCTGTGACTATAGCAACCCACAATTATACTGTGAGTTGAAATAACTCCACAGAGGCCAGTATCCCATCACCAATCACCCTTTATTTACATGTGTACAGTGCATGGACTCTGACCAGGTAGCTCAGAGCCAGTCCCTAGAGTGAGGAGAGTTCCTGAGAGTCCTGCTTATATCTGTCAGCCAGGGCTTCCTGATTGGCATAGGTTAACAGTCCCAATCAGGAATCTCTTGGTCAATGAGAACCACCTGGCCAGGCTTGTTCCAATCTGTGAGAGATTGTACAAATTGTGTGTAAAAATTGGCTGTTGCAATTTCAATTTAAAACAGTACCTACACATCAAATGTTTTTGGCAGTGTGTATTGTGTCATCCTTGGATCACAGAAGATGCTACATAAATGTATGCATCATTTACAGTTCTGGTGTGGGAACAATATGATAGGATTTTTAATTGAGTTTTGGTCAATCTCAAAATAGGTTGAACTCACAAGTTAGTAAATTCTTCAGGAGTACAAAGGCAGCTCCACATTAATATAAATGGTGGTGCCACTGGGAATGTAGGAGAAGCAGAGACAGCGTGGAAATGCTGTGGACCGTAAATGCTCGAGGAAATGTAATTTCTCAAATTGACAACCTTTTGCTCCATCCCTAAAGACAAATTGGAGAAAGTTATTTATGTTTTACCCTTCACCGCACTGACTGAGAAAGTGGTAGGTCTGTTGAATTCATAAAAAGGGTTTCCAAAATGCATACCGCAGCCTCCAAGGAGAGAAGGGACTACAACAGAAGAGGTGAGGGTCCGTAGATCTTCCAGTTGGCCATGTACATCATGTATTTCAGCACAGACAGTTTCTTTTGTCAGTGCACAGTAAAGATGAGGCAGACCATCTTTGTGAACATGGAATTTGAGAGAAATATGTCACTCCCTTCCTTAATGGAAGGGTGTAATGTCGCTGGACCAGTAACTCTATGAAACCAAGTATAATGTTCTGGAAACAAGGGTACAAGTCCCATTACGGTGAAATTTGAAGGACAATGTATCTAATGCACTGTGACCCCCGGTCCCAGAAGGGGAAAGGACAGTGGTATCTATTGCACTGTGATTCCTGGTCCCAGAGGGGAACAGATAGTGTATCTAATGCACTATAATACCTGGTCCCAGACGGGGAAGGATGAATGTATCTGTTGCATTGTAATACTCGGTCCCAAAGGGGGAAAGGACAGTACATCTAATGTGCTGTGACCCCTGGTCCCAAAGAGGGAAAGAACAGCATATCTAATGCACTGTGATACCTGGTCCCAGAGGGGAAGGGATAGTGTATCTAACGCACTGTGAAACCCGGTCTTGGGGGAGAGGTGTGGGGGAGGACAGAGTCTCTACCGCACTGTAACACTGGTCCTACACGGGGAAAGGACACCGTATCTAACCCACTATGACATGCGTTCCTAGGAGGGGAAAGGACAGTATATCGAACCCACTGTGACACATAGTCCCAGAAGGGAAAAGGCAGTATATCTAATGCACTGTGACATCTGATCCAGAGAATGAAAGAATAGCAAAAAAAAACAATATTAATTATTGGAAAAGCCTATCTGGTTCACTAATATCCTTTAAGGAAGGAAATCTGCCTTCCTTACCTGATCTGGCCCACATGTCATACAGTCATGGTGTCACACAGCACAGTGTCAGACCCATCATTCAACTTGTCTGTGCTAACCAGGTTTCCGAAACTAAATTAGTATTATTTATAGAGTCATAGAGATGTACAGCACAGAAACAGACCCTTTAGTCCAACTCGTCCATGATGACCAGATATTCCAACCCAGTCTAGTCCCACCTGCCAGCACCCGGCCCATATCCCTCCAAACTCTTCCTATTCATATATCCAAACCGATGCCTTTTAAATGTTATAAATGTACTAGACTCCACCACATCCTCTGGCAGCTCATTCCATACACGTACCACCCTCTGCGTGAAAAGGTCTCTTTTATATCTTGCCCCTCTCACCCTAAACCTATGTCCTCCAGTTCTGGACTTAGCCCCTCTAAATCTTTCCTATTCACGTTTATTTTTCTTCGACTGAACTCTGATGTCCAGAGATGCTGGACAGGTAGTCTGCTGTGAAATTCACTGCTTGGTTAGTCAGCTGTGCAGGTCAACTGCTCCTTTTTGATCAGATGGGCCGAGGAGTGGCAGATGGAGTTTAATCTGGATAAATGTGAGGTGCTACATTTTGGTAGGGCAAATCAGGGAAAGACCTATATGTTTAATGGTAAGTCCAGAGGATTGTTGCTGAACAAAGAGATCTTGGAGTACAGGTTCATAGTTTCTTGAAAATGGAGTTGCATTCAGGCATTATAGTGAAGAAGGTGTTTGGTTTGCTTATGTTTATTGGTCAGTGCATGGAGTTGGGAAGTCATACTGAGACTGAGTTCCAACTGGTTGGAACTCTATCAACAAACACACTGACTTGGACTAGGAGAAAGTGAGGACTGCAGATGCTGGAGATCAGAGCTTAAAAATGTGTTGCTGGAAAAGCGCAGCAGGTCAGTCAGCATCAAAGAAGGGCTTATGCCCGAAACGTCGATTATCCTGCTCCTTTGATGCTGCGCTTTTCTAGCAACACACTGACTTGGATCTTATTTACCACCCCCTGAGAAAAAGAACAAGAAATGACATCACCACAGGATATGACATCACCAACCCCAAAAAATCCAAACATGTAAATAGAAAGCAGGAAACATCAGCAGCGCTTCGTCTGGAGACTCACTGAAGATGTTACCTAGTATGGTGACGAAACGTCTGAAAATGAACCTTCCAGCTCAGCGAGCAAACCTACATCCAGAATCTCAACCTGAGCTACAAACCTTCTCAAAACTTGCTATTAGTTGGTCATAATTGACAAGGTGAACTGAAGGATCTGTTTCCATACCGTACATCTCTATGACTCCATGTACCTGTCCAAATGTCTTTTAACTATTGTAACTGTACCTGCAACTACCACTTCCTCTGGCAATTCACTTCAAATATGCACCACCCTCTGTGCAAAAAGATTGCATTTCAGGTCCCTTTTAAATGGCTCAGTGGTTAGTACTACTGCTTCACAGTGTTAGGGATCCAGGTTTAATTTCCTCCTCAGGCGACTGTCTGAGTGGAGTTTGCACATTCTTCCAGTGTCTACATGGGTTTTGTCCGGATGCTCAGGTTTCCTCCCACAGTCAAACGATGTGCAGCTTAGGTGGATTGGCTATGCTAAACTACTCACAGTGTCCAGGAATGTGTAGGTTGGGGGGATTAGCCATGGGGAATGAAGGGTTATAAGGTAGGGGAGGGGTTAGGTGAGATGTTTTTCAGAGGATCGGTGTGGATTGAATGGCCTGCTTCCATACTGTAGGGATTCTATGATAAATCTTTCCCCACTCACCTTAAAATTATACCATCTCATTTTGAACTCCCCTGTCCTATGGAAAAGACATGTGCTATTCACCTTTTCTATGCACCTTATGATTTTATAAACCTCAAAAATCACTCCTCAACCTCCTACAGTCCAGAAAAAAATTGTCCCAGCCTATCCAGCCTCTCCTTATAACTCAAACCCTCCAGTCCCAGCAATATTCTAGTAAATCGTTTCTGTACCCCTTCCAATTTAATTATAACCTTCCTATAGCAGGGTAACCATACCTGTACACAGTACACCAGAAGTGGCTTCACCAACATCCAACACAAAATGACATCACAACTTATATACTCAATGTTCTGGCCAATGAAGGCAAGCATGCCAAATGCCTTCCTAACCACCCTGTCTACCTGTGACGCAACCTTCAAGGACCTATTTGTACCTGAACACTCCCAAGGGCCTTAACATTATTTGGTTTGTCTTATCAAAATGCAACAACTTGCATCTAAGTCAACCTGCCACTCCTTGGCCCAGCTGATCAAAATCCCGTTGTACTTTTAAATGACTTATTTCACTGACCACTATACTTTGGTGGATAACTTTGGTGTCACTGGCAAACTTACCAACCATCCCTCCTATATTCACATCCAAATCATTTATTTAAATGACAGACAACAGTGGACCCTGCACTGATCCCTGTGGAGCACTGCTGGTCACAGGCCTTTAGTCTGAAAAACAAGCCTCCACTACTATCCCCTGTCTCCTAATGTCAAGCCAATTTTGTATCCAATTGACGAGCTCTCTCTGAATCCCATATGATCCAACTTTACTAACCAGTCTACCATGCAGAACCTTGTTGAAGGCCTTGCTAAAGTCCGTGTAGACAAATACTGGATTAGTGGTGCTGGAAGAGCACAGCAGTTCAAGCAGCATCCAACGAGCAGCGAAATCGACGTTTCGGGCAAAAGCCCTTCATCAGGAATAAAGGCAGTGAGCCTGAAGCGTGGAGAGATAAGCTAGAGGAGGGTGGGGGTGGGGAGAGAGTAGCATAGAGTACAATGGGTGAGTGGGGGAGGAGATGAAGGTGATAGGTCAAGGAGGAGAGGGTGGAATGGATAGGTGGAAAAGAAGATAGGCAGGTCGGACAAGTCAAGGAGACAGTAACTGAGCTGGCAGTTTGAAACTAGGATGAGGTGGGGGAAGGGGAAATGAGGAAGCTGTTGAAGTCCACATTGATGCCCTGGGGTTGAAGTGTTCCGAGGCGGAAGATGAGGCGTTCTTCCTCCAGGCGTCTGGTGGTGAGGGAGCGGCGGTGAAGGAGGCCCAGGACCTCCATGTCCTCGGCAGAGTGGGAGGGGGAGTTGAAATGTTGGGATGCGGGGCGGTTTGGTTGATTGGTGCGGGTGTCTCGGAGATGTTCTCTAAAGCGCTCTGCTAGGGGGCGCCCAGTCTCCCCAATGTAGAGGAGACCACATTGGGAGCAACGGATACAATAAATGATATTGGTGGATGTGCAGGTGAAACTTTGATGCATGTGGAAGGCTCCTTTAGGGCCTTGGATAGAGGTGAGGGAGGAGGTGTGGGCACAGGTTTTACAGTTCCTGCGTTGGCAGGGGAAAGTGCCAGAATGGGAGGGTGGGTCGTAGGGGGGTGTGGACCTGACCAGGTAGTCACGGTGGGAACGGTCTTTGCGGAAGGCGGAAAGGGGTGGGGAGGGAAATATATCCCTGGTGGTGGGGTCTTTTTGGAGGTGGCGGAAATGTCGGTGGATGATTTGGTTGATGCGAAGGTTTGTAGGGTGGAAGGTGAGCACCAGTGGCGTTCTGTCCTTGTTACGGTTGGAGGGGTGGGGTCTGAGGGCGGAGGTGCGGGATGTGGACGAGATGCGTTGAGGGCATCTTTAACCACGTGGGAAGGGAAATTGTGGTCTTTAAAGAAGGAGGCCATCTGGTGTGTCCTATGGTGGAACTGGTCCTTCTGGGAGCAGATACGGCGGAGGCGGAGAAATTGGGAATACGGGATGGCATTTTTGCAAGAGATAGGGTGGGAAGAGGTGTAATCCAGGTAGCTATGGGAGTCGGTGGGTTTGTAAAAAATATCAGTGCCAAGTTGGTCGTCACTAATGGCAATGGAGAGGTCCAGGAAGGGGAGGGAGGTGTCAGAGATAGTCCAGGTAAATTTAAGGTCAGGGTGGAATGTGTTGGTGAAGTTGATGAATTGCTCAACCTCCTCGCGGGAGCACGAGGTGGCGCCAATGCAGTCATCAATGTAGCGGAGGAAGAGGTGGAGAGTGGTGCCGGTGTAATTATGGAAGATCAACTGTTCTACATAGCCAACAAAGAGACAGGCATAGCTGGGGCCCATACGTGTGCCCATGGCTACCCCTTTGGTCTGGAGGAAGTGGGAGGATTCAAAGGAGAAATTGTTAAGGGTGAGGACCAGTTCGGCCAAACGAATGAGAGTGTCAGTGGAAGGGTACTGTTGGGGATGTCTGGAGAGGAAAAAATGGAGAGCTTGGAGGCCCTGGTCATGGCGAATGGAGGTGTAGAGGGATTGGATATCCATGGTGAAGATAAGGCATTGGGGGCCGGGAAAACGGAAGTCTTGGAGGAGGTGGAGGGTGTGGGTGGTGTCTCAAACGTATGTGGGGAGTTCCTGGACTAGGGGGGATAGGACAGTGTCAAGGTAGGTAGAGATGAGTTCAGTGGGGCAGGAGCATGCTGAGACAATGGGTCAGCCAGGGTGGTCAGGCTTGTGGATCTTGGGAAGGAGGTAGAACCGGGCAGTGCGGGGTTCCCGGACTATGAGGTTGGAAGCTGTGGGTGGGAGATCTCCTGAGGTGATGAGGTTCTGTATGGTCTGGGAGATGATGGTTTGGTGATGGGGGGTGGGGTCATGGTCGAGGGAGCAGTAGGAAGAGGTGTCCTCGAGTTGGCGTTTGGCTTCAGCGGTGTAGAGGTCAGTGCGCCAGACTACCACTGCACCCCCTTTATCCGCTGGCTTGATGGTGAGGTTGGGATTGGAGCAGAGGGATTGGAGGGCTGCGCGTTGTGAGGGTGAGAGGTTGGAGTGGGGGAGGGGGGACGACAGGTTGACGCGGTTAATGTCCTGGCAGCAGGTAATAGGCCAGCGCGGGGTGTCCAGGTGGATGCAGTGTGTTGGAGGTGGGCGAAGGGGTCCTCGGAAGGTGGGCGGGAGTCCTGATTGTGAAAGTAATCTCGGAGGCGGAGGCGACGGAAGAATTGTTCGACATCACGGCGTGTATTAAATTCATTGATGCGTGGACGGAGGGGGATGAAGGTGAGTCCTTTGCTGAGGACTGATCATTTGTCCTCAGTGAGTGGGAGGTCTGGAGGGATGGTGAAAACTCGGCAGGGCCGGGAGCTGGGATCTGATGCGGGTGTGGAGCTGGGAGTGGGGTCGGAGCCAGTACCTGGAGTGGGTGTGATGGTGGGGGGAATGGGGGTGGAGGCACGAGCTGGGGTAATGTTGCCCTCGGGGTTCTGGGGTGTGGGGATAGTGACAGTGGGGTCTGTGGGGGGCGTGTCAGCAGAATGCAGGTGAGTGGCGCTGGTGGAGGCGGAAGTGGTGGTGATCATGGGAGTATCAACAGCTTCCTCATTTCCCCTTCCCCCACCTCATCCTAGTTTCAAACTGCCAGCTCAGTTACTGTCTCCTTGACTTGTCTGACCTGCCTATCTTCTTTTCCACCTATCCACTCCACCCTCTCCTCCTTGACCTATCACCTTCATCTCCTCCCCCACTCACCCATTGTACTCTATGCTACTCTCTCCCCACCCCCACCCTCCTCTAGCTTATCTCTCCACGCTTCAGGCTCACTGCCTTTATTCCTGATGAAGGGCTTTTGCCCGAAACGTCGATTTCGCTGCTCGTTGGATGCTGCCTGAACTGCTGTGCTCTTCCAGCACCACTAATCCAGTATTTGGTTTTCAGCATCTGCAGTCATTGTTTTTACCTCCGTGTAGACAAAGTCTACTGCTCTGCCCTCATCTATCTTAGAGAATCATACAGTCATAGAGTCAAACAGTACAGAACCAGTTCCTTCAGTCCAACTCATTTGTGCTGACCAAACACTCAAATCTGACCTAGTCCCATTTGCCAGCATTTGGCCCATTTACCTCTAAACCCTACCCATCCAAATGCCTTTTAAATGTTGTAATTGCACCTGCTGCTACAACCACCTCCTCTCGCAGCTCATTCCATACATGCACCATCCTTTGCATGAAAAGGGTGCCCGTCAAGTCCCTTTTAAATCTTTCCCCCTCACCTTAAATCTATGCCCTACCCTGGAAAAAATACCTTGGCTGTTCACCCTATCCATGCCCCTCATGATTTTATAAACCTCTATAAGGTCACCCCGCAGCCTGTGACACTCCAGGGAAAAAGGCCCAGCCTATTCGTTCTCTCCCTATAGCTCAAACCGTCCAATCCTGGTGACAACCTTGTAAATCTTTTCCGAACCTTTTCAAGTCCATGTCCAAAGACCATGATGATGTCAGGCGCTGAAACACTTGGCTACGTGAGTAGGGTATTGCTCAGCAGGTGCAGCTTAATAGCACTGTTGATGACACTTTTCATCTCTGTACTGATGATCGAGAGTAGACTGATGGGGCAGTAATTGGCCGGGTTGGATTTCTTTTGCTGTTGGTGTACAGGACATACCAGGCTAATTTTCTACATTGTCGGAGAGATGCCAGCGTTATAACTGAACTGGAAGAGCTTGGCTCAGGGAGCGGCAAGTTCTGGAGCACATATATTCACTATTATTTGTAGGATGGTGCTCAGAACCTGGAAATATCCAATTAAATAAAGCATATGACATACTGCGTTGTATAAAGTTTCTTGGTCACATCCTCAAAACATTCTTGTCAAGTTTGTGAGTCATGACTTCCCATGCATGAAGTCATGCCTACTATCCCTAATCAGTCCTTGCCTCTCCAAATGCACATGAATCCTGTCTCCCAGAATCCTCTTCCACAACTTACCCACTACTGACGTTAGACTCACTGGTCTATAGTTCCCAGGCTTTTACTTGCAAACTTTCTTAGATAAAGGCAACACATTAGACACCCATCAGTCTTCCAAAACCTCACTCAACCAATGTAATTCCAATCAATGACTCCTCACCACCCTCTGAAATGGCTGAACCATTCAGTTCAAGGGAAGTTAGCGATTGAGCAATAAATGCTGGCCAGCCATCAAAGCCCACATCCAATGAATAAAAAAAAGTAATACTGCACTAAAACTATTAGCTAATTTCATTCCTCCCTTCTGCCACTCCCAGAGAGACCTGTGATATGATTCTTATTGATTTTTATCTAAACTGAGCATTGATTTCTATTCTTTTGCAGGGGTGAATTACTTTGATCTTCTGCAAAACCATAGTCAAGGTGTCAGATTCTTAACCCCTTCATCACTCATTTGCTGGTAGAGGGGTCGTGAATAGCAGTGGTCGTAAAAAGCACTGGGAGAGAGGGGCATCTGAAATAAAAGCAAGAAAAGTTGGAGAATTCGCAGTAGATCAGATAGTGATGGAAGATCACTGATTCGAAACATTAAACTCTGTCTCTTACTCCACAGACACTGTCTTAATTTCCAAGTCTTTTGCGGCATTTTCTGTCTTTAATTGCATTGAGACTCTTATTGTGGAGGAGAAAGCCTTACAATATTTAACAAGTATTTAGATGTGAAATTGTGATGTCAAGGCATACAAGGCTATATGACAAGTGCTGGAAAATGCTTGTCGATGCTTGTCTTTGATTGGCGTGTACTAAGTGGGCAGAAGGGCCTTTTCTGTGAGGGGTCCTCTATGAAACCAGATTGAGTGAGCAGTGTAATTCAGATTGCAACAATTGCAGGAGCAAAACTGTTCAATAAAGTCTTGTTTTCCTGACACTAGGAGGAGCAAGGCATGTGCTGGAATCATAAGGATCTCAGCCACCTGTAAACAAAAAACCATTGAACCCAGTTTTCCTCTGCCCATAAGTTGTTTTCCCTGTGCTTTTGTATATCTTGTTTAATTGGTGCTAGAGTCTACTATTTTGTGATAAAAAGTAATTCTTGTCAAGTACAGAAACCTGGTCCATCCTTTCTATCAACCTGGTTTTGAAAATTGGGTAAACTGAGGAATATGGTGTACTCAAAATTTGTTGTGACAAATCCAGAAGCTTGGTTTCCAGCAAACTACCCATGTGGTGGTTGACCATTAAGATCAACATTCGCATTTCCTTGTTCTCTCAGTTTGTCACAGGATATATGTGGTTGCCACAGTGCTGGCTTATCACTCCTCTATCATGTGTGGATTTGCAGATTCTTTGACAGCTGGATACCCTTCCTACAGCAAAACCTCGCAACTTACCCAGGCTAGGGACTAGCATTGATCTGCGCTGACGGGTCTGCACTAGTGGCTGGGCTCTTTTATGACCAACAAGTTCTGGAGTGGGACTTGAACTCAGGGCATTCGAGCTGAAAGGCAAGAGAGCTCCCCACCAAGCCAATCCAGCTCCAATTTAGAAGACACTTTTCTGTATTTATAATTATCTTAAAGGGAAGATAATTTCTTTACTCAGTGGGTTGTGAGTTCATGGAATGCCCTGTCAGTATCAGTGGAGGACTCTCCCTCTTTATGGTCATTCAAGCAGGCATTGGATAAGCATATAGAGGTTATTGGGCTCGTGTAGGTTAGGTAGGCTTCAGTCGGCGCAACATCGAGGGCCGAAGGGCCTGTACTGTGCTGTATTTTTCTATGTTCTATGTTCTAAGATAACCACAAGACCATCTTGACGAGGTAGGTTTTCAGTTTCCTCAGGGTAAGCACTCTCTCCAGGAAAGTTGACAATCAGGATTTCAGTTTTGAATCCCTGTCGAGAAGTGATAGGATCTCTGTGTGTAAGGGAGCTCTTTCTGAGTGGGTGTGATATGTGGGTGAATAAAGAGCAAGTCCAAAAAACAAAGGTGAGAAGTAAAGTTGAATGCCATGGGGTGTGGCAGACATATGTTCAGGAATTCCATAACCCTATGCTGTGGGTAAGGTTGTGTCCTGTAATTTGGAATTTCAATGTGAAATAGAGGCATTGTGACACTGCAGGCTATGCAGCCCATGCAGCTTTCTGCAAAGCAATCCATTCAGTCACATCCAGTCAGCTGTGTACCCTATTGTCCTGTAAGTTTATTTCTCACCCAATTTTCCTTTGCAATCATTGATTTTCTCAGCTTCCACCAACCTCATTAGCAATAAGATCCAATTACCACTGGTTGTGTAAGAAAATTCTTCCTCATATCCCTTCTGGATGGCTTGGCCAAAGTCTTAAATCTGTCTCCCTAGTCCTTGTACCATCAACTAATGGGAATGGTTGTCATGTCTACTTTTTCTGTGTTTGTCATAATCTTGTAAACTTTTATTGAGTGGTTCATCAATCTATGGGGTGTAAGGAGAATAAGCAAGGCTGCGGTATGGAATTGCCATTGGACCAATGAACCCTTTCAATCTGCAGACCAGAATTTAATCCACTTTTTGGTTTCAGAGTTTTTGTCCCAGAAGAGGAGGAACCTTCTTCTTAGGTAGAACCTCAGGATCGAAGATAACTCTCCCATTCTAGAGCTGAGTTCTGAGGTGACTAAATAGTCCAATGTTAGACCATAACATGTAGAAGCAGAATTAGGCAATTCAGCCTATTGGATCTGTTTGTTCACAATTGATGTGTTTCTCATCCCTGTTCTCCTGCCTTCTCCCTGTAACCCATGATCCCTTTACTTATCAAGAAACTATCAATCTTTTGCTGAACAGAGACTTTGGAGTGCAGATTCATAAATCCTTGAAGTCTCAGGTAGATAGGATAGTGAAGAAGGCATTTAGTATGCTTTTCTTTATTAGTCAGAGCATTGAGTATAGGAGTTGGGAGGTCATGTTGCAGCTGTACTGGACATTGGTTAGGCCACATTTGGACTATTGTGTGCAATTCTGGTCTCCTTCCTATAGGAAGAATGTTGTGAAACTCGAAAGGGTTCAGTAAAGATTTATAAGGATGCTGCCAGATTTGGAGGGTTTGAGCTAGAGGGGGAAGCTGAATAGGCTTGGCTGTTTTCCTTGGAGCGTCAGAGGTTGAGGGGTGATGTTTTGGAGGTTTATAAAATCATGAGGGGCATGAATAGGATAAATAGACAAGGTCTTTTCCCCAGGGTGGGGAGTCCAGAACTAGAGGGCATAGGTTTAGGGTGAGAGGGGAAAGATTTAAAAGGGACCTGAGGGGCAACTTTTTCATGCAAAGGGTGGCACATGTATGGAATGAGCTGCCAGAGGAAGTGGTGGAAGCTGGTACAATTACAACATTTAAGAGGCATTTTGGATAGGCAGGATTTAGATGGATAAGGGCCAAGTGCTGGAAAATGAGATTAGATTAATGTAGGATATCTGGTTGGCATGGATGAGTTGGACCAAAGGGTCATCAAGGGTTTTTGCCCGAAACGTCGATTTTCCTGCGCCTCGGATGCTGCCTGAACTGCTGTGCTTTTCCAGCACCGCACTAATCTAGACTCTGGTTTCCAGTATCTGCAGTCCTTGTTTTTACCTACTCCACAGCCCTCTGCTGAATGAATTCCATACATTCACGATCTCTTGCTGAAGAAATTTCTCCTCATCTGAGTTGCCTCTGAGCCTGTGCCTTGGGTCCTAATCTTTACTATTAGTGGAAACATGTCCACTCTATGTCCACTCTATCTCGGCCTCTCAGGATTCTGTAAGCCTAAATGAGATCTCCCTTATTCTTCTAAACTCTGAGTACAGACATAAAGTCCTGTACTGCCCCTCATATGACAAGCCCTACATCCCTGGAATCATCTCTTCTGGATACCCTCCAAAGTCAGCACATCCTTCTTTAGATATTGGGTCTAAGACTACTCACAATATTCCAAATTGGGCATGACCAGAGACTTATACAACCTCAGCAGCGCATACCTGCTCTTGTATGCTAGCTCTCTTGAAATTAATGCTAACATTGCAATAACCTTCCTATCTGCCAACTGAATCTGCATGTTAACCTTAACAGAATCCTGAACGAGGACTCCAAGTCCTTTTGTGCTCTGGTTTCTGAAGCCCTTCTCCATTTTGAAAATAGTCTATGCCTCAATTCTTCCTACCAAAGTACATAGCATCACACTTTTCCCCATTGTATTCTATTCTTTTTTGCCCACTCTCCTAGCCCCTCCAAGTCCTTCTGCAGCCTCTCTGCTTCCTTAATACTACCTGTGTTCTTCCACCTATCTTTGTGTCATCTGAAAACTTAGCAACAATGCCATCAGTTCCTTTGTCCACATCGTTGATATATAACATGAATAATTGTGGTCCCAACATTGGCCCCTGCGTAACTCCACTAGTCATCAGCTGCCATCCTGAAAAAGACCCATTTATCCCTACTCTCTGCCTTCTGCCAGTCAGAGCCAATCCTCTTTCCACACCAGTACCTTGCCCCTAACACTATAAGCTCTTACCTTATTTAGCAGCCTCCTGTGTGGCACCTTGTCATTGGCCTTCTGGAAATCCAAACAGATGACATCCACTGGCTCTCCTTTGTCTAACTTTCTCATTTTCTCCTCAGATTCTAACAGATTTGTCAGACATGACCTCCCTTTGACAAGGCTGTGCTGACTCAGTCCTATTTTACTATGCACTTCCAAGTAGCCCACAATCTCATTCTTAATAATGGATTCTAAAATCTTATCAATGACAGAGGTCAGGCTAATCAACTGATAATTTCCCATCTTCTGCTTCCCTCCCTTCCTCCATAAACAGGGGTGTTACATTAATCATTTTCCAGTCCTCTAGGACACTCGCTGATTTCAATGATCCCTGAAAGATCTTCACAATCTCCTCAGCTATTCCCTGTAGAATCCTGTAGAGCATTCGGTCCAGGTTTCCCTTATCTATGTTGGATCCACATGCCCTTCTACAGCTCAGGCCGTTGGCGTTTGAACAGATGGTGGGTGGGATACTCAAGTTTCTGACTCCTCGCCGCCCCCCCCCCCCCCCCCCCCCCACCCTGCTGTTTTCACTCAGTCTCCATCTGGACCTGCACTAAAGGCTCGAAATGGTTGGCATTTTCGCTTCTGCTTCTTCTCCAGTTTGAGTGGTCTTGGGCAAGAAATTCCCATGAGTCAATGAGAATGTCACATATGTTCAGGGAGGCTTCACCTTAGAAGCATATCCTGTGCTCTCCTGATAGCTACTTGTTCAGGAATCATAATGGGACCTTACAGCATTCAACCTTCTTGATCCTTCAATCCTGTTCCAGACGAGACAGTTATAGGGTCAAGCAGCATGTCAACAGACCCTTTGGTCAAACTCATCCATACCGACCAAGTTTCCCAAACTAAACTAGTCCCATTTGTCTGCATTTGGCCCATATCCCTCTAAACCTTTCCTATCCATGTACCTATTGAAATACCTTTTAAATGTTGTAGCTGTATCTGCATCCACAAGTTCCTCAGTTCATTCCACATATGCACCACCCTCTGCGTGAAAATATTGCCCCCCAGATCCCTTTTAGATGTTTCTCCTCTCACCTTAAAAATGTGCCCCCTAATTTTGAACTCCCCCATCCTAGGGACGAGACATTTGCTATTCACCTTATCTATTGCCCTCATGATTATATAAACCTCTTTATGGTCACCCATCAACATTCGACGCTCCAGTGGAAAAAGTCCCAGCCTATTCAGCTTCCCCTTATAACTCAAACCTTCTAGTCTCAGCAACATCCTTTTAAGTCTTTTCGGCATCCTTTTCAATTCAATAATATCCTTCATATAGCAGGGTGACCAGAACGGGACACAGTACTCCAAAAGTGGCCTCACCAACATCCTGTACAACCTCAACATGACATCCCAAATCCTATACTCAATGGTCTCAGCCCTCCTGCTCTTTTTTTAAAACTGCTAATCCACCCAGCTCCATTTCACGTATCCACTTTCAGTAAAATAAATTCTTTCTTCTCTCAAAGGTCCATTTGATTTTGATACCCTTAAGCTCTGTGCTCACACAATTCAACAATATGTTTGCATTTTCATCAGGGTCCAAAAATTGATGTTTTCAATTGATTTGTAACGTTGCTGGGAAATTAAACATTGGAGTTTGTTTATTCAGTCCACCTGCAGCAAATAAGTCCCTTTAAGAGAATTTTAGGGGAGGGGAAGTAGAGGGGAGGAAAGTGAAGGTTGTAACAGGAATGTAATAGTTGTTACTGCTGACCCATTCTCCCACTATGGCCACAGCTATCGTAGCCAACTTCTCAGCTGATACAGGAACAAGGAGCCAGCCTTGAGTGAGGGTCTCCATCTGCTTTTATTTCCACTCTTTGGGGAATGATTTTGCTTGAAACACCACCCTCACCCCTCCCACTTGATTTGCTTCCATAAGTGAAACCATAGCATTCTGAGATACTGAAGGACATCTGTCTCAGCCATTTCAGAGGTGCTGATGGGCAGAAATCTGACTCGAGAAATCTGTCTCTCAGCGTTGATCCATTTTTGGACCACATGACTTTTACTGCTTTGCATTCCTTGAGCATTACTTTAGAGCTGCAAAGGTTTGTTATTTGCTAAGACTGTGTTCTGTCTACATTTGCTCTTAAAATTTTGACCATTTATATGCAGCTTTGACACCTAGAATCCCTACAGTGTGGAAATAGGCCCTTTGGCTCAACAAGTCCACACCGACCCTCCGAAGAGTAACCCACCCAGACCCATTCCCCTACCCTATATTTATTCCTGACTAATGTACTGAGAATCCCTCCAGCTTTGTTCTTATTCAACACCCTGTAAGGAGCTAGTTCACTGTGTCATCAAATCCACAGATGCCTGTGTTTATACCAAAGCTCTTTTCTTCATCATTAATTAGCAACAGGCTGATTTCCCAGCAGCATCCCAACCACTAACAACTCTACCCTCACCACTGACTACACACATAAAAGGTCATAAGACAAAGGAACAGAGGTAGGCTATTTGGTCTGTCAAGTATGTTTCACTGTTCATGGCTGCTCTGATAATCCTCAACTCCACTTTCCTGCTTTTCCCCATAACCCTGGATTCCCTTAATGATAAAAAATCTATCTCAGCTTTGAATAACCTCATGATCCTGCCTCTACAAGCCTCCGTGGTAAAGAATTCTAGATTCACAATGCTCTGTGGGGAAAAGAAATCTTTCTCATTTCTGTTCTAATTGGGTGGCCCCTTACTCTGAAATTAGGTTCACTGGTCCTAGATTCTGTCACAAGGGAAACTATCACTGCCCATGTACTCTGAAAAGAATCTTGTTTGTTTCAAGATTTTTTGTTCAATCAAGACTGACATCCCAGCCAATTTATTTTCTCACTTTTCCTTGTCAAGGTGCTCAGTTTTCATCATCCACACCTAGGAGAAAGTGAGGACTGCAGATGCTGGAGATCAGAGCTGAAAAATGTGTTGCTGGAAAAGCGTAGCAGGTCAGGCAGCATCCAAGGAGCAGGAGAATCGACGTTTTGGGCATAAGCCCTTCTTCAGAAGGGCTTATGCCCGAAACATTGATTCTCCTGCTCCTTGGATGCTGCCTGATCATCCACACCTACCCTAGCTGAGATCAGCCACTTAGTACATCAAAGGAAACAACCTAGTGTAGGTCATAGTGTCATAGAGATGTACAGCATGGAAACAGACCCTCCGGTCCAACCCATCCATGCCAACCAAATATCCCAACCCAATCTAGTTCTACCTACCAGCACCTGGCCCATATCCCTCCAAACCCTTCCCATTCATATACCCATCCAAATGCCTCTTAAATGTTGCAATTGTACCCAGCCTCCACCACTTCCTCTGGCAGCTCATTCCATACACATACCACCCTCTGTGTGAAAAAGTTGCGCCTTAGGTCTCTTTTATATCTTTCCCCTCTCACCCTAAACCTATGCCCTCTAATTCTGGACTCCCCGACCCCAGGGAAAAGACTTTGTCTATTTACCCTATCCATGCCCCTCATAATTTTGTAAACCTCTACAAGGTCACCCCTCAGCCTCCGACGCTCCAGGGAAAACGGCCACAGCCTGTTCAGCCTCTCCCTATAGCTCAAATCCTCCAATCCTGGCAACATCCTTGTAAATCTTTTCTGAACCCTTTCAAGTTTCACAATATCTTTCCGATAGGAAGGAGACCAGAATTGCACGCAATATTTCATGTGGCCTAACCAATGTCCTATACAGCTGCAACATGACCTCCGAACTCCTGTACTCAATACTCTGACCAATAAAGGAAAGCATACCAAACACCTTCTTCACTATCCTATCTACCTGCGACTCCACTCTCAAGGAGCTATGAACCGGCACTCCAAGGTCTCTTTGTTCAGCAACACTTCCTAGGACCTTACTGTTAAGTGTATAAGTCATGCCTAAGATTTACTTTCCCAAAACGCAGCACCTCGCATTTATCTGAATTAAATTCCATCTGCCACTTCTCAGCCCATTGGCCCATCTGGTCCAGATCCTGTTGTAATCTGAGTATTGAGTAGTTTTTTTCTTTGATTGGTGCACGCTCAATGGACTGAAAGGCCTGCCCTGAAAAAGATACCAAAGTATACTGCAGATGCTGGAAATCTGCTGGAGATAAAGTAGAACTACCCTTTCAGGTCCAGTGACCCTTCTTCAGAATCTCAGGCCTGTTCTGTACTCTGTGATAATATGATTCTAAGCCTCAGATCTTTATTTGATTTGATTTTGATTTTATTGTCACGTGTGTTTTACAATAAGAATACAATACAGAGAAAAGCTTTCATTTGTCGCCACGATGCTGTGCCATTTTGAATAATTTAAGAATAAGGAAAAAAATGAAAGATATAGCTTGAAGACTCAATCAGTCCTGAGCCAGTTCATCACCATCAGCATCGCCTGTGCCGCCAACCTTCTGCCATCACCTCACCACCAATACCAAAGTTGCTGCTGCTCAGGTGCCATCTTTTGTCACTGGGCTGATACTCCTCCAATACAACCTGCGTCGGACCAACCTATGTCAGAGTTGGGCCTACCTCATCAATGTGGCCACAACGCCCTTCTGCTGCTGCCAGCGCCGGACCCAATCAACAACGAAGCAACCAATCTTCAGGTGCCAAATTTTGCCACTGAGCCCACCTCACCAACATTGTCTCGGATGGCATGGCAGATGCCAATTTCAAATCCTGTGATTGCTCTGGAAAAGTAGGTAAGGGTTCACTTAAGGTCTGCGCTGGGCCCACTCTCCTCTGCACCAGGTCTGCTTGAAGTCTGCGCCCTGGGCCTGGCTTGAGACTGTTTGAGGCCTGCACACTGGGCTCTCCCCGCCGCTGATGCGTCCAAGCTCAGGACAAGGTAAGTTAATTAAAAAAGGAAAAATAAGAAAAGTGGTCAGAGCAGATGAGCTCTGGTACAGGAGCCTTACTTCACTGTCATCTTGGACCAGTGACCACCCGGGGTTTGTATACTCCTGTTTACCTACTGGCTGCTCAATTGACTCTTTCCTGCCTGCAGAAACTTTGTTGACTCAGCTACATATGCACAAAAAAATGCCAGTTATGGTGAACAGGGCCAAAGGCCTGAGACCCAATGTGTCAAGAAACCATCAAGACTAAAATAATCTATTATAATTCCCTGCACAGAAACAGGTCACTTGATCCAACTGGTCAATGCTTTTTTTTATGTTTCACACAAACCTCTCCCAAAACTTACTTCACCACAATGAACCAAGATAGCTATTAATTTTTCAGCTTCATGTGGTTTTCTAGATTCTCCTTAAATCCTTCTTTGTTATTTTTGTTCCATTTTCTCACCACTCTCTGATCAAAGACATTTCTCCTAATTTCCCTACTGCGTTCACTTGTGATTATCTCATATATTCCAACATTACAGGAGTGATTATATTTCAGGAATGCTTAATTGACTGCAAAGCTATTTGGAGCACCTTGGGTTGTAAAAAGCATTAGACATATGCAAGATTTCTTTTCTTAACGGCCTCTAGGATTTAAGACTCCAGGATAGAAAAGAAATTTGAATAACAAATATTAACCTTATTAGTAACCTAAGTCTTTACAAGATTGAGTCAAAAAAAAAAGAGTTGAAAAGTGAGGCACTGGAAAAGCACACCAGGTCAGGCAGCGTCTGAGGAGCAGGAGAGTCGATGTTTTGGGCATAAGCCCTGCATCAGGAATGTGGGTACGCAGAAGGGGGCTGAAAGATAAATAGGAGGGGGGTGAGGCTGGGGGCAAGGTAACTGGGAAGGTATAGGTAGATGCAGGGGGTGGTGGTGATAGGTCAGAGTGGAGGGTGGAGCGGATAGGTGGGAAGGAAGATGGACAGGGGTAGGACAGGTCAAGAGGGCAGTGCTGATATAAACAGGAGCAAATGATAAATGAGGACAGCTATGACAACCCCATTGGTCTTGGCAAAAAGTGCTTGTCTCCACAATAAGTGAGTCGGTGCATGAAATGGCAACATAGCTGCCATGTTATTGGACGAGTAATCCAGAGGCCAGGCCCAAGTATGCACAGATTTGAATGAAGGGCTCATGCCCGAAACGTCGATTTTACTGCTCCTCGGATGCTGCCTGACCTGCTGTGCTTTTCCAGCAACACATTTTCAGCTCTGATCTCCAGCATCTGCAGTCCTCACTTTCTCTTCAAATCCAACCATGATGGCTGGAGAATTTTGAATCAATTCTGCAATTAGGAGAGTAAGAGGGGGTACAGAGAAATGCTAGGACAGGATTAAGAAGAATCCCAAGACATTCCACAAGTATGTTAAGGGAAAGAGCAGGGCCCATTAGAAATCAAGGGAACAATCTGTGCACGAAACTGGAGGACACTGAAGGAGTATTAAACATCTGTCTTTACCTGGGGGGAGGGGGGAGGAAAGAAGGATGTAAGTACAGAACTTGAAAAGATGGATTGTGAAGCTCTTGAGTGGATTGATGTAAGATGTGAGGGGTTATGAGAGATTTTTACAGGTTTAATAGTGGACAAATTCCTAGATCCTTAAGTTGTACCCCTGCTGCTGTGGGAGACGAGGTAGGTAATCACAAGGGGCCCTGACCCAAATTTTTAAATCGTCACTGTCTCAGGAGAGATGCCAAGCTGGAAGACAGCTAATGTGGTTTCACTTTACAAGAAGGGTAGTAGAGATAGACCAATGAGTCTTACATCAGTGTGAGCAAAACTATTAAAGAAAATAGTGAAGGAGTAAATGAATTTCCAGGTTTGACCAAGGAGAGTCAGAGGGAGGTTATGCCTAACAAATTTGAATTATTTGAGGTGATGACCAGGTGTGTAGATGGGAGAAGGACAAATGATGTAGTTAATATGGATTTCAGCAAGGCCTTTGACAAAGTCCTACATGGGAAACTGATTAAAAAAAAGTAAAAGCTCATGGGATCCAGGATAACTTGAAAAGTTGAAGAAAAAAATAGTTCAGTGGCAGGAGACAGAGGGCTATGGTAGAAGGCTGTTTGTGTGACTGGAGGCCAGTGTTGGAAAATGGGACTAGTCTTTTTTTTCCCCAAGGTAGGGGACTCCAAAACTAGAGGACATAGGTTTAAGGTGAGAGGGGAATGCTTTAAAAGGGACCTAAGGAGCAATTTTTTTCACGCAGAGGGTGATACATGTATGGAATGAGCTGCCAGAGAAAGTGGTAGAGGCTCGTACAATTACAACATTCAAAAGACATCTGGATGGGTATGAAATAGGAAGGGTTTAGAGGGATATGGGCCAAGTGCTGGCAAATGGGACTAGATTACTTTAGGATTTCTAGTCAGCATGATGAATTGGACTGAAGGGTCTGTTTCCATGCTATGTAACTCAATGATTCTATGACTAATGTAGATATAGTGTATTTTTGGTGGTATGGATTCATAGGGTGTATAGCCTCTTCTGTACTGTATGATTATAACTAAATAATGGTGATCAAGTAACTAGTTGATTATCCTGGTGGCTCTGACATCCATAATTATGAAGTGCTTCGAGGTTAGTCATGGCTCATATCAACTCTAGCCTCCCAGCTTGCCTCAATCCCTTGCAATTTGTCTACTGGTGCAACAGATCCACAGCAGACGCCATTTTCCTATCCTTACACTCATCATTAGAACATCTGGATAATGAGGAAACCTATGTCAGGCTTGATTTGGAGATGCCGGTGTTGGACTGGGGTGTACAAAGTTAAAAATCACACAACCCCAGGTTATAGTCCAACACGTTTAATTGGAAGCACACTAGCTTTCGGAGCGACACTCCTTCATCAGGTGATTGTCACTTGATGAAGGAGCGTTGCTCCGAAAGCTAGTGTGCTTCCAATTAAACCTGTTGGACTATAACCTGGTGTTGTGTGATTTTTAACTATGTCAGGCTTCTACTTCTTGTTTACAGCTCTGTCCTCAGTACTATAATCCCAACTAAACTAATCTCCAAACTCCCAGACCTAGAAAAGAGAGAGTGCTTGGTTATGTGATGTAGATAACAATCTCTCCCTCAATATCAGCAAAACCAAAGAGCTGGTCATCGACTTCCAGAAGCAAGGAGGAGGACACGCCCAACATCAATGGAGCTGAGATGGAGGTGGTCAAGGATGTCAAGTTCTAAGGTGTGATGATTACTAACAATCTGTCCTGGACCACCTAAATTGAGGCATTGGTCAAGAAGGCACAACAACTCCTCTTCCTCAGAGAGCTATGGAAATTCAACATTTCCATAAGGACTTTCACAAACTTTTACAGATGCACCATAGAAAGCATTCTATCTTGAGGCATCATGGCTTGGTAATGGCAACTGGTTTGTCCGGGACCGTAAGAAACTACAGAGAATTGTGAACACAGCCCAGTCTATCTTGCAAGCCAACCTTCCATCCACTGACTCCAACTATACTTCTCGCTGCGTCTGTAAGGCAGCCAACATCATCAAAGCCCCATTCCACCCTGGTATAATCTCCTCCAAACTCTTCTGTGAGGCACAAGATATAAGTACATAAACACACATAACAACAGGTTCAAGAACAGTTTCTTCCCCACATTTAATAGACTTCCAAATGGACCTCTCCAATTTCAAATCCAATGCTGATCTTGCTTTTTGTACACTTTCTTTGCAGCAGTAACATTGTATTTCCCGCTCTGTTCTATCACCCTGTGATCTTTGTATGTTATAATCTATCTGTACTGCATGCAAAACATTTCACTGTACCTAGGTACATGTGACAATAATAAATCAAATCAAATCATAAAAGTCCATCTAGTTCAATAATGGAAAGAAATCTTCCATTCTTATCCGGTCTGTGTGACATGTATCCAGCCCTGAAAGAGAGTTTTGGGAGATCATGACAAATTTGGAATTTCTTCATTGGTTTGTTTATTTATTGGAAACCAGCAGATCCTGGAGATTTATCTACCTTCAGTCTCATTCATTTCTCTATTATCAATTGTTAAACTTATAGTCCATTCCCTCCATTGATTTATTTCTCATTTTTTTGATTTTCAAAAATAAAATTAAGCTGCATACACAATTCCTGTTAACAAAATGAAGGAACGTTTATTGTTAGATGAGGCTAATACATTGACACATTTAGATCTAGTGACCTGCTGCATTTGTTTACAATATATACAGAGGTGAAGGAGAACAGTGATGGGAAAGTGACATCTTCCTGCCAGGCAGATATTGACATCTCATGTCATGTATTCTTTGGGTAGACACTGTAAGCTCTCACTGCAATTTGCAACATCCCTAACAACATATCTCAATCTTGATGGAAGGAAGAATATACATAATTGAGGCAGGCTAAATTTCCAGCTTTAGGATAGAGAATGCTGAATTGTTGACAATTCATTTAGACAAATTTTGTATCTTCATCTGCTCACCTTTGGATGTGCCCTTGCTATAAAAAATGGGTTCCTAATGGAGTGACTGCAGTATTGGATTTGATTAACATTTTTCTAAAACTTGCATCTCCAGAATCTGCTGAATATGAAAATTGGTATTAAGGTACCTGTGAGATAGGTATCTCATTTTCTCAGTCACATACTTGGCACTTGGCACATCAACACTGTTATTGGAAGGAATAAGGTGGATTTGCAATCTTTGATATCTGATTGCACAGAACAAAGTGAGCTTAATTTGGAGTTAACAGTTGCTATGTCTATTGGAATGAAACAACTCTTACAAACCAATTTAAATCCCTTTCATTGACATGTAAGTGTTAGAAAAGGTACAGCTGTTTCTGGTCCTAACTGCTTCCTATATTTATTGTCCCTTTTCCGGCATTACTGTAATTGATACATACTTGAAATGGACTTCAACTGGGATTAAAAACCCCAAGAGTAATTTAAGGCACAGTCGGGTAGCGTGATGAGAGTGATCACAAATGGGCTGACTAACTTGCCTCATTTGACATCTTGCATGACTTTAGCTCCTCAGTCCTTTCAGTTAAAAAAGGCAAGAGAGGAACCAAATGATTGTCTGATAATCACGCAATGAGTCCGATGACTAGTTTGGGATCGTGTGGGCTAATGTGGCACTGAGTTTGGTTTGTTCCTCTCCTCTTTTCACCATGTCTGTTCTCCAAATGCCTCCTCAACAATAAATCAACAAATGTCTCTTCAGGAGAAGTGCTCAATTTAAGTTTTCTCTTTGTGCTGTCGAAGAACCTGCAAGAAGACCTGCTTCACTTGGGCCACTGTGTCATGGTACAATTTCAGATCTTCTTCTTTAGCTTTTAAAGTGCTTTGCAAAGCGGTCTTTAAGGCTTCATTCTCATCCACCTGTATGGCAAGTCTGAAATAAAGAAACACATTTCTACAGTCAGATTAAATCATCAACACAAACTGACAACTCGAGGAGGAAACAATTTCAGGGTTATACAGAAAGGAGAGTGGGAATAAATGGTTAAGTGATATATACACACAATACAATACAGCACAGGAACAGGCTCGTCAGCCTGTGCATATTCCTAATTTTTATTTAGACCTGATACGTATTGCCTATCCGTGATTTCTATCCCTGTTTGCCTCCCATTCATGTGTCAATCCAGGTATGTCTTAAATATTGCTAATGTACCGGCTTCCACCACCACCACTAGCAGTGCGTTCCAGGCACCCACGACCATCTGTGTGAAAAACTTTCCTCATGCTGTCCCATAAACTTTCACCTTCTCACTTGGACCTGTGCTGTCTTGTAGTTGACCTTTCCACCCTAGAAAAAAGCCTCTGACTATCCACCCTATCTATGCCTCTCATAATTTTGTAGACATCTTTCAGGTCACTCCTCACCCTCTGTCTTTCCAGTGAAAACAAACTGACTTTATCCAACCTCTCCTCATAACTAAACCATCTAGACCAGGCATCATCCTAGTAAACTTTATCTGTACCCTCTCCAAAGCATCCACATCCTTCTGGTACTGCAAGCAATATTCCAGATATGGTCTAACTACATTATATACAATGTCTAAGCAATTTTGAAATTCAGATTTCTTTTCAAAAGAAAAAGGAAGGCAAATGACTTTTGGTTAGTTCCATGAAGTGTTTTTCAAAAAAAAAGGTCAGGAAGTATTTTGAACAGTGACCTAAATACAGAATTTCTAATTTTATCCTTACCTGGTCTGGCCTACATTAGACTCCAGAGCTGTAGAAATGTGGTTGAGTTTTAACTGCCCTCTGGACAATTAAGGATGGGAATAAATGCTGATCTAAGCAAAGATCCCCACAGCCCATGAATGAATTCAAAACATTTTTTTTAACTATTGAGTTTAACTCAAAAAGGCAATTTGTTTGATCTTGACTTTAGAACTTATAGGTCAAAGTTTCAGCTCAGAGGACGGTTTATCACCTTGTAGTTGAACCATATTTTTCAGTTCAATTCAGGGGAAAAAGTCACCATCAGCAGAAGTAGTCTCTGGACTGTGAAAGTTTCAAACAAAGAGAGCTTGGATTAAAGTCTTCAAGTTGTTAGAACTAAGTAAGTTCAGACCATCAGACATATCAGGTTAGACCACTGTGAAACATTCATATCAGGGACTCAAAGGAATTTTAAAACAAACAACCTCAGCAGTCCGACGGAAAGAAACTGGAAAGTGCCATCTCAGATTTAAAAAGCTGACCTACAAGTATTATTCTCTCGGATTGAATCACTGTAACAGATAGTGTTGGGAAACAGGTCGAAACTTTGCTTTGACACATTTGTATTTTCTTCGATGTAATAAAGTTCTGTTGTTAGAATATACCTGCAACCTTGTCTAATATGTTTAAGTGGCTAATCACAATGATAACCAACAGCAAAAATTAACAATGTGATTTATTAAGCTTGTTTTCATTCTCATGTCTGATTTGTCAAATGTTACCTGGGATCACAACAGTTGTCTCAAAAGCTGTACCATAGACATGGTGGCCTTAGTAATCTCTTTCTGTAAAGTATGTATCAGCCATGTCTCAGTTAAAGTACCCTCATCTGAAGCAGGAGGGTTCAAGACCCACTTTAGGGATCCCCTTATTTTGGGTTTTAGTGCAATACAGAAAGAGTATGATGATTTCGACCTGGAGATGCCCATGTTGGACTGGGGTGTACAAAGTTAAAGATCACACAACACCAGGGTTATAGTCCAACAGGTTTAATTGGAAGCACTGCTCTGCAACCTACTGCTTCCAGTTAAATGTGTTGGACTATAACCTGGTGTGTGATTTTTAACTAAGATTTCAATGAGATGTTAAAACCAAGATAGGTGTAAATGATCCAGAGGCACTATTCAAAAAGAAGGGGAAATATCCTTGTATCCTGACTCTTATTTATTCATCATTCAAAACTAACAAATTCAAAATATTTAGTTGTTTGTCTAATTATTGCTTGTGGGACCTTGCTATGAGGTATCACATTACAACAATGACTGTCTTGTACACTTCAAAAATACTTCATTGACTGTAAAGCACTTTAAGCTCTTCTTCTGTCTAAAAATCTTGCAAAGTAACTAGGATTAATGCCATAACCACACAGGCTGGAAACTGACATTTGAAAAAAATAGACAAATATAGGAAATACATAGCAGGGCCGTCAGCATCTGCAAGAAAAACGCAACTGTAAAAAAAAAATTTCCATTTTTTTTGGATGGAACTTTTCAATCCCCTTTACTTTCCTATATTTGTATATTCTTATTTTAAATTTCTACTTTAGTCTGAAATTTTGGGGCTGAAAACAATGGAACAAAACAAAAGGCATCATCAGAAAAACAGAGCCCAGTACCTGAAAGCATCAATCGAGGTCATTGAACCCTACCTTCCTCCCTTTTATTTATCAGATCTTAAACCCTAATAAAATGTTTCTTCTTGTTCCACGTCGTAATTCACTAAAATGGACGTCTCCTTTTCAGATTCATTTGGGTTACATGTGACTGAGGAACTACAGCACAATATCTGAATAAAACCATTGAATGCGCACATTATGTCCTTAAATTATATATAATTACAAATGTTTAAAAGTTCATCCAACTTTAAAATAGGGAAACCATAGTTTTTAGTGTGGGACATACAACCAGCAGTACAAGAAGGCAGCTCACCACTACTCTCTCAAAAGCAGTTAGGGACAGGCAATAAATGCTGACCTTGTCAATGATACCCACATCCCATTAAAGAAATCACAAGTCACAAGTCAAAGAATAGAGCTACAGGTTTATTTTTCAGTGTTGAATACAGCTGTACAGGTGAGACAGCAGGTTTTATTAATCTCAAAACAAGGGAATTGAAATGTTAAACTTTTTCTATTCTCTAAACACTATAGAGAGTCAGCAATGTAATGAGTTTCTTCTCTACGCTATGAATTCCTTTTATTGAATTTTTGTGCATACTAAAGGAAGCCTTTATTAATCCACACTGTGAAGAGAATGTTAACAAATCATGCATCTGTACTTAGCCATAGTGTTTTCTATTTATAGTTCAAATCATTGATAACGAAAATTGCTTTTGCACAGTATTCTTGTTTGAAAGGCCCAAAGGATCTCATGTAAGACAATGCAGATCAGGGACAGTGCGACACATACAAATAAGCAACACAAGAAACTGAAATGTTTCTTCATTCATTTTTAATGGCATGTGGATGTTGCTATTGGAGCCAACATTTATTGTCCTAATTGCTCTCAAGAAGGTGTGAATATCTGCCTTCTTCAATTGCTAAAAATCATACAACACCAGGTTATAGTCCAACAGGTTTATTTGGAAGCACTAGCTTTCGGAGTACTGCTCCTTCATCAGGTGGTTGTGCAGTATAAGATTGTTAGACACAGAATTTACAGCAAAAGTTTACAATGTGATGTAACTGAAATTATATATTGAAAAAGACCTGGATTGTTTGTTAAGTCTCTCACTTTTTAGAAGTACCATGTTGGTTTCAGTTCTTTCATATGTAAACCACAAAAACTTTTCTAAAAGTTACATTCTCAAGTGAACGTTAACAATTGGTGTCATGTCGGCCCAGATAATGCATCGAAGGTGCGAGCTGCCCTGTGTGAGACTGTCTGAGCCACAATGGTCAGATTGATTCTAATCTAAAACATGGATTGACAGAATCTTACATGGATTCGTGCAGTTTTTGAGCAAAGTAAAATGTAATTCTGCAAGTACAAATTCACCCCACAGACGTATGTGTGTGTTTGGTGGGGGGGGGAGGAGTTACGAGTGTCTGTGAGAGTATGTGTGTGAGTGTAAAGGGGTATAAGTCTGTGCGAGGGTGTGTGTGAGAGTGTATGAGTGAGCGTATATTAGAGGGTTTGCGTGTGTGTGTGTGTGTGCGCGTGTGCATAGTACAATGGGGTCATCTGTAGTGTGAGATGAACCCAAGGTCCTGGTTGAGCCATTCTCATGGGCTGAACTTAGCGATCATCCTCTGCATGGCCACTTTTCATTGTTGCCTGTCCCAAAGTCCGCCTTGGAGGACAGTCACCCGAAGGTCTTAAGTCCAATGTCCCGGACCGCTGAAGCGTTCTCTGACTGGGAGGGAACACTCCTGTCTGTTGATTGTTGTGCGGTGTCCATTCATCTGTTGCTGCAGCCTCTGTTTGGTCTCGCTAATGTACCATGCCTCAGAGCACCCTTGCCTGCAGCATATGAGATAGACAACATTGGCTGAGTCACTTGAGTACTTGCCACGTACATGGTGGGAAGTGTCTCTACGCATAATGGTGGTATCTGTCTCGATATTCAGACAGGTCGTGCAGCGTCTACCATGACAAGGTTGTATGGCATTGTCCTGAAAGCCCAGCAGTTTGCTACAAACAATGATCTGTTTGAAGTTTGGTGGCTGTTTAAAGGTGAGAAGTGGAGGAGTGGGGAAGGTCTTAGCGAGGTGCTCATCCTCATTGATAATGTGTTGCAGGCTGCAAAGAATATGGCGTGGTTCTTTGGCTCCTGGGAAGTACTGAACAACGAAAGGTACCCTGTCGATTGCAACTTGTGTCTGTCTCCTGAGGAGGTCATTACGGTTTCTCACTGTGGCACGTCGGAACTGGCGATCAATGAATGAGCATTGTACCCCATTCTTATGAGGGCATCCCTGAGTACGTCCAAGTGCCCGTCACGTTCCTCCTCATCTGAACAGGTCCTGTGTATGTGTAGGGTTTATCCATAGGGGATCGCTGTTTTAATTTGTTTCAGGTGGAAGCTGGAGAAGTGGAGCATCGTGAGGTTATCTATGAGTTTGCGGTAGAGTGAGGTGCTGAGGTGCCCATCCTTGATGGAGATGCATGTGTCCAAGAATGATACAGATAGTGGAGAGTTTGATGGTGGGATGAAACTCGTTGATATCACTGTGTAGTTGTTTCAGTGACTCCTCGCCATGGGTCCAGAGGAAGAAAATGCCATCAATGTACCTGGTGTATAGTGTTGGTTGGAGATTCTGCATAGAGAAGAAGTCTTGTTCAAACCTGTGCATGAAAATGTTGGCATATTAGGGTGCACTTTGATTCAGGTCCCCATGGCTGTTCCGTGTGTCTGGATGAAGAACTGGTTGTCAAAGGTGAAAATGTTGTGATTGAGGATAAAGCAGATGAGTTGTAGGCAGTGCTCGGAGATTGGCAATTGTTGGTGTTGAGTACTGAGGCTATTGCCGTGATGCCATCATTGTGGGGGACGCTGGTGCAGAGTGCTGAAACGTCCATTGTGATGAGGAATGTTCCTGGTTTGACTGGTCCATGGGTCTGAGTTTCTGTAAGAAATCTGTAGTGTCGAGATGCCTTCATTACGGCATCTTGAAACCCATTGTACAAGGGACCCCGGGGTTCGGCCGCGACACTATAGATTTCTTACAGAAACTCAGCACTCTCAGACCATTTGAATCAGGAACATTCCTTGTCACAATGGATGTTTCAGCACTCTGCACCAGCATCCCCCACAACAATGGCATCATGGCAATAGCCGCAGTACTCAACACCAACAGCTGCCAATATCTGAGCACCATCCTACAACTCATCCGCTTTATCCTCAATCACAATATCTTCACCTTTGACAACCAGTTCTTCATCCAGACACACGGAACAGCCATGGGGACCAAATTTGCACCCTAATATGCCAACATTTTCATGCACAGGTTCGAACAAGACTTCTTCTTTATGCAGGATCTCCAACCAACACCATACACCAGGTACATTGATGGCATTTTCTTCCTCTGGACCCATGGCGAGGAGTCACTGAAACAACTACACAGTGATATCAACGAGTTTCATCCCACCATCAAACTCTCCACTATCTGTATCATTCTTGGACACGTGCATCTCCATCAAGGATGGGCACCTCAGCAACTCACTCTACCGCAAACTCATGGATAACCTCACAATGCTCCACTTCTCCAGCTTTCACCTGAAACAAATTAAAACAGCGATCCCCTATGGATAAACCCTACACATACACAGGACCTGTTCAGATGAGGAGGAACGTGACGGGCACTTGGAAGTACTCAGGGATGCCCTCATAAGAACGGGGTACAATGCTCACTCATTGATTGCCAGTTCCGACGTGCCACAGTGAGAAACTGTAATGACCTCCTCAGGAGACAGACACAAGTTGCAACCGACAGGGTACCCTTCATTGTTCAGTACTTCCCAGGAGCCGAAGAACCACGCCATGCTCTTGGAAGCCTGCAACACATTATCAATGAGGATGAGCACCTCGCACACCTCCACTTCTACCCTTTAAACAATGGGCTGCACGGTGGCACAGTGGTTAGCACTGCTGCCTCACAGCGCCAGAGACCCGGGCTCAATGCCCCCCTCAGGTGACTCTCTGTATGGAGTTTGCGCATTCTCCCCCTGTCTGCGTGGGTTTCCTCCGGGTGCTCCGGTTTCCTCCCACAATCCAAAAATGTGCAGGTTAGGTGAATTGGCCATGCTAAATTGCCTGTAGTGTTAGGTGAAGGGGTAAATGTAGGGGAATGGATCTGGGTGGGTTGCGCTTCGGCCGGTCGGTGTGGACTTGTTAGGCCGAAGGGCCTGTTTCTACACTGTAAGTAATCTAATCTAATCTAACCTCCAACCAGATAATTGTTTGTAGCAAACTGCTGGGCTTTCAGGACAATACATACAACCTTGTCACAGTAGACGCTGCAAGGCCTGTCTGAATATCGACACTGATACCACCATTATGCATAGGGACACTTCCTACCATATACATGGCAGGTAATCATGCGATTCAGCCAATGTTGTCTGTCTCATATGCTGCAAGCAAGGATGCCCTGAGGCATGGTACATTGGCGAAACCAAGCAGAGGCTATGACAACAGATGAACGGACACTGCACAACAATCAACAGACAGGAGTGATACCCCCCAGTCAGAGAACACTTCAGCGGTCCGGGACATTGGACTTCGGACCTTCGGGTGACCGTCCTCCAAGGCGGACTTTGGGACAGGCAACAATGAAAAGTGGCTGAACAGAAGCTGATGGCCAAGTTCGGTACCCATGGGAATGGCCTCAACTGGGAGCTTGGGTTCACACTCCAGATGACACCACACACACACACACACACACGCAGACCTCTCTCATACGTTCACTCATACACTCCCATATACACTCTCTTACAGACTTATACCCCTTTACACTCACACTCACAAACATATACACACTCTCTCACAGACAGTCATAACCCCGTCCACACATACACACATTTTACTTTGTTCAAAAACTGTATGAATCCATGTAAGATTCTGTAAATCCATTTTTTAGATTAAATCAATCTGACTATTGTGGCTCAGACAGTCTCACACAGGGCAGCTCGCACCTTCAATGCATTATCTGGGCCGACATGACACCAATTGTTAATGTTCACTTGAGAATGTAACTTGTGGAAAATCTTTTGCGATTTACATATGAAAGAACTGAAACCAACATGGTAATTCTAAAAGCTGAGAGACTTAACAAACAATCCAGGTCTTTATCAATATATAATTCAGTTACATCACATTATAAATTCTATAAATTGCTATAAATTCTATGTCTTACAATCTTATACTCCACAACTACCTGGTGAAGGAGCAACATTCTGAAAGCTAGTGGTTCCAAAGAAACCTGTTGGACAATAACCTGGTGTTGTGTGATTTTTAACTTTGCACATCCCAGTCCAACACTGGCATCTCCAAATCATGACTTCAACAGTTGCAGCCTATGGTATGTAAATGCAACTACATTGCTGTTGCAAATGGAATTCCAGAATTTTGACCTAGTAACAGGTAAGGAACAGTGATATTTCTAAGTTGGGATGGTTAGCAGCTATGAGGGGAATTTGCTATTCATGGTGTTCCCATTTGTCTGCTTCCCTGTTCTTCTCGGCGATAAAGTTCACAGGTTTGAAAGTGCTGTCGAAGGAGCTTTGGTGAGTTATAGCAGTGTACACCTCGTAGATGGTGTACACTAATGCTACTGTGCATTGGTACTGAAGGGATTGGGTATTGGATGGATGGGCTGCCAATTAAGTGGGCTGCTTTCCCCTTTCTTGAGTTTTGCTGGAACCTTACTGATCCAGGCAAGTGGAAAGTAAACATAGTTCAAAACATTGATGCAAGAAACTTAAGCATTGTTGGACAGATGTAAATAGGGACCAATCCCATCTTATGCCTCTAAATGGTTAACAGGCATTGAAGAGACACAAAGTGAGTTACTTGTCACAAAATTCCGAGCCTTTGACCTGCTCTTATAGCCGCAGTAACCTTCTTGAACCACTGCACCCCATCTGGTGTAGGTACATGCACAGATAGGAGGGGCATTCCACAATTTTGACCTAGCGACAAGAGGAATGATAATGTTGTTCCAAGTCAGAATGGTGTGAGGTAGGCAGAAGCCTCCCATAACCACCACGCTCCTTTCCTAACTGATGTAATATGACCATTCATTGGCAGGACCTTTCATTCATATGTCCTCACCACATTCAAATAAATACACAACATACTCTCAACACAAGCATTGTTGGACAGATGTAAATAGTGACCAAACATTATGCTTTTATATTTTCACATGGCTCAATATGGTGAATTTCCCCATTATTTGCAATTTCTTATTTTTGAATGGTTTTGTGAAATAATTGGAATATACAGGAATGTACTAATATAAAATTATTCTACCATATTTAATTAGCTGCATTACGTAGTACACCAGAACAAGGACATGGACTCCTTTAAAACAGCTTACCGGGTATTCAGTTCTTCCACTTGAATATCCAAAGCTGTGGTCAATGGCTTTCCAGGAATTAAGTCCCCACTGCTACACAGGCTCTGACACTGACGGCTGGTGCTGCTGGATGAAACTTCATTGGAGAAAATAGGATTGAGTTCAGTTTTTATTCAGCAATGAGCAGAGAGATAGGAAGTGAATTAGGATATGTGCAGGTTTTCAAAACATATTGGATGACATAGCTGCCTTTTATACATTCCACCTGACAACTTCTAAAGAACTTAATATTGGGTGCCTCTTATAAATGGTGGTAAATGCAACGCCATCAGTTTTTACGACCCTGATCAATGTCCACTTTCACCTCTTTGGTAAAAGCAGCTCATGCTGACAAAACTCAGTAGGTCTGTCAGTATCATGATGCAAACACAATGGGCATGTGCCTAATCTGAGCACAGCCAATTCCACTGCTGACCGCCAACCCAAGCAGGAGACAGTGAGGTCTGCAGATGCTTGAGATCAGAGGTGAGAGTGCATTGCTGGAAAAGCACAACAGGTCATTCAGCATCCGAGGAGCAGAAAAATCGACATTTCGGGCTGGAGCCCTTCATCAGGAAGCCCAAGCAGACTGACCCCATCCGGCCTGAGCACTCTGGGCCCTGACAGCCCTAGGTATTTCACCCTGATGTGCTCCCTGGTCCCAGGCACTGACTCATTTGGGAAAAAACTTGATAGTGCAGTGCCCCATTAGGAGAATGACATTCCTTTACTCACATTTACTACCATAGAAATATAAGTTCTCATTGACCTTGTGGGAAGAGAGGATCAACATGATAATTATATTTGTTATTCTATACTGAAGGCGAGGTATGATTGTACTTTGGATTTAGAGACACTTCTGCTGCTCCAATTACAAATCTGAAGAAAACTACCACTGCACTGCATTGGTGTTAACTCTCAAGAGATCTGTCTCGAACACTACGAAAGCAACAGCCTGACAGTTATGCTCATGGAGTCATACCTTAAACTCAATTTTGAACACATCATCCCCACAACCTGGGAAAGTTTTGTCCCACCAGCAGATATAGATGTCTGGGAGTTGCCCAGACAGTCGTCAACATCGACCCCAGATGTCAAGGCATCATAAAATGTCAAGGCATCAGGTCAAAAATGGATAAGCAAACCTTCTGTTGATCACCATGTACTCAGCTAATGAAGCAGTAGTCATAGAGATGTACAGCATGAAAACAGACCCTTCGATCCAACCTGTCCACACCAACAAGATATCCCAACCCAATCTCGTTCCACCTGCCAGCACCCGGTCCGTATCCCTTCAAACCCTTCCTATTCATTTACCCATCCAAATGCCTCTAAAATGTTGTAATTGTACCAGCCTCCACCACTTCCTCTGGCAGCTCATTCCACACACGTACCACCCCCTGTGTGAAAAAGTTGCCCCGTAGGTTCCTTTATATATTTCCCTTCTCACCCTAAGCCTATGCCCTCTAGTTCTGGACTCCCCGACCCCAGAGAAAAGTCTTTGCCTATTTAACCTATCCATGCCCCTCATAATTTTGTATACCTCTATAAGGTCACCCCCTCAACCTCCAAAACTCCAGGGAAAATAGCCCCAGCCTGACCAGCCTCTCCCTATAGTTCAAATCCTCCAACCCTGGCAACATCCTTGTAAATCTTTTCTGAACCCTTTCAAGTTACACAACATCTTTCCGATAGGAAGGAGACCAGAATTGCATGCAATACTCCAACAGTGGCCTAACCAATGTCCTGTACAGCTGCAACATGACCTCCCAACTCCTGTACTCAATCCTCTGACCAATAAAGGAAAGCATACCAAACATCATTTTCATTATCCTATCTACCTGCGATTCTACTTTCAAGGAGCTATGAACCTGCACTCAAAAGGTCTCTTTGTTCAACAACACTCCCTAGGATCTTACCATTAAGTGTATAAGTCCTGCTAAGATTTGCTTTCCCAAAATGCAACACCTCACAGTTATGTGAATTAAACTCCATCTGCCACTTCTCAGCCCATTGGCCCATCTGGTCAAGATCCTGAGATAATCCACTTCGCTGTCCACTACACCTCCCATTTTGGTGTCATCTGCAAACTTACTAACAGTACCTCTTATGCTCGCATCCAAATAATTTATGTAAATGACAAAAAGTAGAGGACCCAGCACCGATCCTTGTGGCACTGCACTGGTCACAGGCCTCTAGTCTGAAAAACAACCCTCTGTCTTCTACCTTTGAGCCAGTTCTGTATCCAAATGGCTAATTCTCTATGTGTTCTGTGACATCTAACCTTGCTAATCAGTCTCCCATGGGGAACCATGTCAAACGCCTTACTGAAGTTCATATAGATCAGATCTACCGTTCTGCCCTCATCATCCTCTTTGTTACTTTCTCAAAAAACTCAATCAAGGTTGTGATACATGATTTCCCATGCACTAAACCATATTGACTATCTCTAGTCAGTCCTTACCCTTCCAAATACATGTACATCCTGTCCCTCAGGATTCCCTCCAAAACCTTGCACACCACCGATGTCAGGCTCATTGGTCTATAATTCCCTGGTTTGTCCTTAAACAGTGGCACCACGTTAGCCAACCTCCAGTCTTCCGGCACCTCACCTGTCACTATCGATGGTACAAATATCTCAGCAAGAGGCGCAGCAATCACGTCTCTAGCTTCCCACAGAGTTCTCGTTGTCCATTTAGAATACCACTTTGAGGTAGGAGGCAGTATCCTCTATTTTGTGTTGTAACAGTTCAGACTGCTGTATCATCCCTGGTCAGAAAACTTTAATAATTTCTGTGGGGGCCCAGCAGAAAAGATCAGTTAAATACAAATGCACATACTTGCTTTATGTTTACTTGAAGGTTTGTCATGGGTCTTTCCTGCATCCAGTTTGGCTTTTCCAAGTTGTTGTTCCAAAGTCACAGACCACCGCCGCTGCTCGAGGAGCTTCTGTTCAGTTTCCAAAATCTTGTCATTACTATCTTCTAACCTAAAGCATAGTCAATTTAGAAGGAGGAGGGGTGACCTTATTGAAACATTCAGAATTCAGGCTTTGATGTTAGATGCTGAGAGGTTGAGAGGTTGTTTCATAGAATCATAGAATTCCTACAGTGTGGAAACAGGCCACTTGGCCCAAAAGGTCCACATCGACCCTCCTGAAGAGTATCCCTCCCAACCAATTTCCCTACCCTATTACTCTACATTTTCCCCTGACTAATGCACCTAGTCTACATATCCTTGAACACTATGGGCAATTGGCTTTCATCTTGTGGTTAGTGGTGCTGCCATTAGGTCTTTTAAATCTCAGCAAATGTCTCAATAATTATTGAAATAATTATTGTAACAACTGTAAAAAAATTACTGAAAATACTAAACGATTCTCTTCAAGTTAATTTGTGCCCTGATCTTACCTCTTCTGTAGAATGGTAACTAGCTCTGTTAGTTTGTCCCTTTCTACTTCTGCGGCTTGGTAAAAGGCTTTGTATTCTGTGCACTGTAACTGAAGAGCTTTCGCATCAGTTGCATCCACGCTGTGGAGAAAGAGAAATCATGTGAAGGATTCACAGCTTCATTTGGTTTAAATTCATACACTATTTGTTGAGACTGTGTTCAGGGGGGCCATCCAGTTTAAGCCTACAGCACATTGTGATGGGGTGGACCAGCACTTGCTTAATACTGTCCTGACAGTATATCTAAACTTTAATATTTACAATACACCAGTCTGAAAAGGACATTTCCTTGCTCTTATCTTGTAATCCTAACCCATTCCCAATTCAGTCAAAGAATTACCTACAATGACTTCTCCTTCAGCCCTCGTACTGATAATGCTGGTGTTCCCCTAAGGAAATCTAAGGAACATCAAGGAAATCTTCAGCCTCCACCGATTTCCCATCTACATGCTGCCCCTCAGCTCCATCACCTGAAAATACAGATTCCATGTATACACTGACAACATTCAATTCTACCTCATAACTACCCTTCTTGACCTTTCCAATGTCTGATTTGTTACACAGCAACACCCCACGTTTTATGAGCAGAAATTACTTCCAACTACACATTGGAAAGACTGAAGCTACAAGTGCTCAGTCCCAATATACAATTTCTTTCCTAGATTGGCATCATTCTCTCACTACCAATTTTCGAAGTTCAACAAAACCACTTGCAAATTTGGTGTTTAACTTGACCCTAAAATGAGTTTCTGATAACATATCCACTCCATCAGGAAGATACTTACTCGGGTACAGAGATGAACCTCTGCACCATTACCCAACACTGTCACCACCACAGGTTCATCTGCTGCTGAAACTCTCACCCTTTCCTTTCTTGTGTCTAAACCATATTCTAATATTCACCCATTGGCACCCCAAGTTCTAATTTCAATACATTTGAGGTAATCCAAATCTCTTCTGTGCCACAACTTCTGTTCACCCCTGTGCTCTCTGAACTTCCTTAATGCCTGCTCCAGGCAATGCTTCAATTTTAAAATACATATCCTTCTTTCAATCCAATCCAATCCAATCCATGGTCTTCCCTCCCAATCTCCGTAACTTCTTTCAGCCCTACAATCATCCAAGTAATTTGTGCTCTTCCAGCCACACTAAATAACCACACTCTAAGTTAGGGTTGTGTTCCTGAAAACCTGACTATAAGTGAAGCAGTTGGGTTTGGTGATTGGAAATAACTTTATATCTCTCCTCTAGCTTTTAAGTTGAAATAAAGTATTTTAAATAGCTAAGTTCAAATAACAAAATAAAACAAATTTTAAAACGTAAAAACAAAATATAATGTTCTAATTACAGTACCTCCTGTAACAAAGCCTCAGAGCGGAAACAGGGATACTGCTCCCTGGAGTCTGTGCTGGACATTTTGCTCATCAGGCTCCAATTGCTGGGACTGAATGCTGTCACTTGTTCCTGTGGCCACTGTAAAGCAGTGTTTTCTGGCAAGTCCAAAGATCCTTTCCAACTAGCTACTGCTGCTGTCTCTGGGGCCTGATTGGGCAACTGCTCCTTGGCTGTCTACAGGGCTTGGCTTTCCTCCCTCAGCTAACTAAGTTTTTGCTGTAACTGAGCTCTCACTGAGATTTCTTTATGGTTTTCATTGCGAGGGATCCTGCAGTGAATTGTGGCTCATGACCACTGGCACAGTGTGCCAGAGCTGATGGGTCCGGGTTAATGGGGGAAGAGGGTGATAACCGTTCTGGTTTAGATGGCGTTTAGAGGCTCTTCTGCATTGCTCTATTGGCTGCAAGCTGTGCAGAACCCATGGTTCTGCCGTTGCCCCAGGTGAATGGTGCTGGGGGAGTCTACTGAGCTCAGTTAAGGTTTTTGTTCCTTGTTCAACAGGGAAAAGCTGGACCTGCTGTGACCTCAGCGATGGGGAGCTAACAAGCTAACTCATGGCCAGTTTCCTGAGGACCTTGGGGTGGCTCCATTCTGTCCAGGTGGGACCTGGGAGCTGCGAGTGCCTCTCGCAGCTGTCTGATGGCTGCGAGTAAGGGTTGGCACTGATGGGCTGTCCCAGGCCTGGTGAATGTGGGGTCCTTGATAGTGGTGCAACATTGAGTTAGGCCACAAGTCAGAGGGCTTGGAACAGCTTTAAGTCTGAGAAAGAGAGAGGTTGCAGAAAAACATACCATTCAGGCTAGGTAATGCAAACAATGTTAAAATATATGTTGCAACATTAAACAAGATTTCTGTTCCTAATGACTTTAAAGCAAAACAATGCTCAGCAAGCCAATGTTAAACATTAAAAACCAAAATACCTGTGGATGCTGTAAATCAGAAATGAAAATAGTTGTTGAAAAAGCTCAGTAAGTCTGGCAGCAGCCGTGAAGAGAAATCAGAGTTAATATTTTGGGTCCTGAGGAAGGGTCATCGGACCCAGAATATTAACTCTGAATTGTCTTCACAGATGCTGCCAGACCTGCTGAGCTATTTCAGCAATTTGTTTTTGTTGTCAGTGTTAAACATTAGTGGACAGCGAAGAGGGTTACCTCAGATTACAACAGGATCTTGACCAGATGGGCCAATGGGCTGAGAAGTCGCAGATGGAGTTTAATTCACATAACTGTGAGGGGTTGCATTTTGGGAAAGCAAATCTTAGCAGTACTTATACACTTGAGGAAAAGGTGTTGCTGGAAAAGTGCAGCAGGTCAGGCATCATCCAAGGAGCAGGAGAATCTATGTTTCGGGCATGAGCCCTTCTTCGGGCTCATGCCCAAAACGTCAATTCTCCTGCTCCTTGGATGCTGCCTGACCTGCTGTGCTTTTCCAGCAACACCTTTTCAGCTCTGATCTCCAGCATCTGCAGTTCTCACTTTCTCCTTATACACTTGATGGTAAGGTCCTAGGGAGTGTTGCTGAACAAAGAGACCTTGGAGTGCAGGTTCATAGCTCCTTGAAAGTGGAGTCGCAGGTAGATAGGGTAGTGAAGGCGGCATTTGGTATGCTTTCCTTTATCGGTCAGAGTATTGAGTACAGGAGTTGGGAGGTCATGTTGCGGCTGTACAGGACATTGGTTAGGCCACTGTCAGAATATTGTGTGCAATTCTGATCTTCTTCCTATCAGAATGATGTTATAAAACTTGAAATGGTTCAGAAAAGATTTACAAGGATGTTGTCAGGGTTGGAGGATCTGAGCTACAGGGAGAGGCTGGGGCTGTTTTCCCTGGAGCGTCGGAGGCTGAGGGGTGACCTTGTAGAGGTTTACAAAATTATGAGGGGCATGGATAGGATAAATAGACAAAGTCTTTTCCCTGGGGTCGGGAGTCCAGAACTAGAGGACATAGGTTTAGGGTGAGAGGGGAAAGATATAAAAGAGACCTAAGGGGCAACGTTTTCACGCAGAGGGTGGTACGTGTATGGAATGAGCTGCCAGAGGTTGTGGTGGAGGCTGGGTACAATTGCAACATTTAAGAGGCATTTGGATGAGTATATGAATTGGAAGGATTTGGAGGGATATGGGCCAAATGCTGGCAGGTGGGACTAGATTGGGTTGGGATATCTGGTCGGCATGGACAGGTTGGACCAAGGGTCTGTTTCTATTCTGTACATCTCTATGACTCTATTAACTCCTTATAGTCCCAATTTTAATCATGCCAATATTAGCCATGCCTTCAATGGCTTAGACCCAAAGCTCTTAACATTTCCCTAAACACTCCACCTCATTACTTTTATACTCAATTTTAATGGATTGCTTCACATCTCTCTCTTTGACCATTTTCTTTATTTGCTCTAACATTATTGCAAGATGGTGAATGTCAAATCTCTCCAACAATTGAACATTCTACTATGTTGAAATGTACTATATAAACATACTACATAATAGTATGGTGGGGATGCCACATTGGCTCAGTGGTTAGCACTGCTGCCTCACAGCATCAGGGACCCAGGTTTGATTCCAGCATTGGGGAACTGTCTGTGTGGTGTTTGAACATTCTCCCCATGTCTGCATGTGGTTTCCTCTGGGTGCTTTGGAGGAATTGTTTCCTCCCACAATCCAAAGATGTGAAGATTAAGTGAATTAGTCAGGGGTAAATGTAGAGTAATGGGGAACGGGTCTGGATGGGTTACTCTTTGGAGGGTCGGTGTGGACTTGTTGGGCCGAAGGGCCTGGTTCCATACTGTAGGGATTCTAAACTCTGCGGCATGGTGGCTCAGTGGTTCGCACTGCTGCCTCACAGCACCAGGGACCTGGGTTCAATTCCCGCCTCGGGCAACTGTCTGTGTGGAGTTCGCACATTCTCCCCGTGTCTGTGTGGGTTTCCTCCAGATGCTCCGGTTTCCTCACACAGTCCAAAGATGTGCAGGTTAGGTGAATTGGCCATGCTACGTTGGCCATAGTGTTAGGTGCATTAGTCAAGGGTGAATGTAGGGGAATGGGTCTGAGTGGGTTGCTCTTCAGAGGGTCGGTGTGGACTTGTTGGACCGAAAGGCCTGTTTCCACACTGTAGAGAATCTAATCTAAACTAAACTAATTTCTAAATAGGTGTTAATGCCAATCATCCCAATCGCTATTCAGTAAGAACATTGATTTTTTTTTCCAAACAGTACTGGATTAAGGCAGTTCAACATTCAGTTTCATGTCCTCTCGGAACATTTTGATGGGGCTAAACCTAGTTGGCAAGCAAAGAAAACTTCCAATCTATTAATCAGAGATACTTCTTTTAACATTTGTTTACAGGATGTTGGCCAGCATTTTTCGTGCATCCCTTTGAGAAGGTGGTGAATACTTTCTTGAAATGTTCCAGTTGTTAGGGAGTAGGTTCACCCACAGTGCTGTTAAATACCCCTATGTCAGTACAATTAGAGGGTTCTGTTCCAACTAATTATACATTCAGGCCTCCAACCATATGAATCTGAGTTTTTCTCTCCCAGTAGTGCACTCGAAGCAAAGGGTCATAAAGCTCAGTTACAAAAACAATAAATGATTAAGGTTATCCCATTACTGGGTAATTCGGAGCCACCTTAGTGGGGATACCCACATCCCAACAATGTAAAAGCACTATTGTACAGGCTGACAATCAACTTACAAACAGAAACTGAAGCCTGAGGATCCACTACAGAAAGTTGTGCAGTGCAGGTCTGGGGTAACAGATGAGTTCCCATGTGATTGCTTGGAGTCAGCAGACTGGTCCATATTCAAGAACTCAGTAGCCGACCGAAATGAATATGCCCCCACTGTCACAAACTTCATCAGTTAGTGTGTAGAGGACTGTGCGCCAAAGTGTGGAGCATGATTCAGTATTTAGCACTGCTGCCTCACAGCTCTAGGGACCCAGGTTTGATTCCATTCTCAGGTGATTGTCGGTGTGGAGTTTGGAATTTCTCCCGGTGTCTGTGTGGGTTTCCTCTGGTTTCCTCTCACACTCCAAAGATGTGCAGGTTAGTGGACTGGCCATGGTAAATTGCCCATGGTGTCCAGGGATGTGCAGGCTAGGTGGATTAGCAATGGGAAAGTCAGGTTTACAGAGGTGGGGAAGGGTATTCCGGGTAGGATTCTCTTCAGGGGGTCAGTATGCACTTGATGGGCCGAATGGCAGCTTCTACACTGTAGGGATTTTAATCTGTGTTTTCCCCAACCAGAAGCCATGAATGAACCAGAAGATGCACTCCCTACTGAAGTACAGGTCTGAGGCATTCAAGTCAGGTAACCCCGATATATATAGGAAATCTAGAATAAGCAGAGCTAACCAATCTGAAGAAGGGTCTCTGGACCCTGAATCATAATTACTGCTTGCTCTTCACAGGTGGTTCCAGACCTGTTGAGTTTTTCCAGCAATTTCTGTTTTTGTTTTTGATTTCCAGCATCCAGTTTTTTTTGGTTTTGTTTTTATTTAGAAAATTCAGAACCTTATCCAAAACAGAAAGCACTCCATTCAATGTGAAGGATAAACTAACCTGATGCATCTTCCGACTGCATTGCCTGAGAGGGGTCGCACTGTTGCACATTCAATCAGGGTGTGCCCCATTTTGGACACTGCTCTGTTGAAATCAATAAAATAAATGCATAGACTTCTGGATAACGTATAATTATCTCAAAGTTTACTGAAAAGATTAGTCACTCAATGTTATCTGAATTTTCAATTTTATCAATATTATCCCTTTACATGGGTTCACGAACAACTTCTTCCCTGCTAGCAAGTTTTGAGAAGATTTGTAGCTCAGGTTGAGGGCCTGGATGTAGGTTTGCTTGCTGAGCTGACAGGTTCATTTTCAGACGTTCCGTCACCATACTAGGTAACATCTTCAGTGAGCATCCAGACGAAGCAGAGACATGCACGAGAATTCCTAGAAGCACAGCATTCCAACCAGAACTATGTCAACAAACACATTGATTTGGACCCTATTCACCGCGCCCTGTGAAAACGAACAGGAAATGACATCACCATGTGGAATGACGTCACCACAGGAAATGACATCACCAACCCAAGGAAACCCAAACATATAAATATAAAGCACGAAACACCAGCAGTGCTTCATCTGGAGGCCCACTGAAGATGTTACCTGGTATGGTGTCAAAACGTCTGAAAATGAACCTTGCAACTCAGTGAGCAAACCTACATCCAGATTCTTCCCTGCTGTTATTAGATTTCTAAATGGTCCTCTCAAATTTCAAATCTAATGTTGATCTTGCTTTTTGTACACTTTGTGCGCAGCTGTACCTTGTAGTCCTCACTTGGTTCAACCACCTATGACCTTTGAGTTTGTGTATGTTAGGAATCTGTCTGTATTGCATGCAAAATAAAACTTTTCAATGTACTTAGGTACATGTGACAATAATAAATGAAATCAAATCCTTTCTGCCTCTTTTACCCTTGCTCTTTAAGCATATGTTCATAATTTCATTAAGGTTCACTTACTCAGACGAAAGTAGCTAAAACGTAAATTTCACCCAGCTACGACTAGTGTTGCTTTCACACCAGCCAACCATCTACTTTTTGGCTAATTAGATTTGGTCTTTGAACTGATTTATTTTCTCCTCCTCTGCACCTGAAGCACTTTTATAGTCTGAGTAGCAGTAATTAACTATCCAGGACAAAACATTAATTGAAGCTGACTACTAGCCAAGGCCACTATTTTGACCTATTAATAAGAGTCCAATTATTTAACACATTTCAATTGGCAAACACTTAAGGCACTCTGAGCAGGAAACCACCCAGGATGAACAGAAGAGCCACCATAACCCCTACTCCCTGACCTGGGCAACCAATTGGGAGCACTGGAATGCACTCTTTAGCATTTGATCTGCACTCAAAAAAATCAGATACAAAACGCCTAGTTTACTTTCAAAATTGGGGTATAGATGCAATCTGGTTTGCTGATCTGTGCAGTTGAGTGTTGGGACATGTTCCATTACACACTCCACCAACTGCTCTGTATCAGTTATAAGGGTAGCTCATTCAACAGAGAAATAACTCAGCAACATTGGCATCCTGCTTTATTTCTACAAAGCAAACACTTGCAAGAATCTTTAAATTGCAACAGTGAGAAATTATCCAACCCAAAGCTCAGACTAAACAAACAGGTCACAAGTATTGCAATAAACTAGAAATAAGGTAAGGACCAACTAAGACGGAAAGTGTAAATTTGATAGTGGAGAAAGGGACCACTCCCTGGTCACACATAAGAAAGAAATTGGAGAAACTTGGTGAAAAAAATGATGAGACAAGCAAGCACTGGGGAAAGCACTGCAGCAGACATCCAGCACAACAAACAAAAAAGATGCAAAATAAATTTGAAACCAAAGCTGAACACAAATATTCAGAATGACTATCTCTTCCGACTGTTCATAATGTGTAACTTCCATTTTACGAAAAAAATTCAACGACTTGATACAAATCAGACAGAAGACTGACGGGAGCCAATTGAATTTAAAGAAAACAAATAAAAAGAAATGTATATTATTTATCTGAGGGTGCAGAGAGAAATTTGTGAAACACTGGCATTTGTTACAAGCAAGTAATTGGATACTGGGGAGACTGAAGATTGAAAACAGACAACGTGGTGTTGATATTCGAGAAGTGTGTCAGAAGAGACAAAATTCAACTGCAGGACAATTAGTTTGAATTAGGCCGTGGTTATCTACGTTAGCTGGGTGGTTTTGCATTACATGTAAAATAATGAAACCACTTGTCAGGAGCAAACTTAAGCTTCAAGAATGTCAATGGCAAACAACATTTTATTTAACAATTGTCAGCGGTCGAAAGAGGAAGTTATTCCCACACTAATCCCACTGACTCTTTTGAGGCAGTGAAAACCCAAGTAAATTGTGACAAGCCTGCTGAAGTGGTGTTCCTTGCCTATTAAAATGCTTTTCACATAGTTCCTTCTGAAGGGCTACGCTTTAACTAAAAGTTGAGAGAAATCAGAATGAACCCCTGATACAGATAAGAAATTGGCTGAGGAACAGGAAACAATTCTTAGTTGAGGCATTAAGTCAGAGTTGAAGTTTGAGTTAACACGGGGCATGCTGACACGGGGCACAGACACAAGATGGCCACTGAGCCATAAGTTGGTCACTGAGCACACAGAACGGCTGCTGAGCCATTACATGGAAAAGTACAGCGAAGCATACATAGATACTGCCTGAGGCCAACAGGATACCAGCACTACAGACACAGAACACAGATAATTAGTTAAGGCAGTTGGGGGAGAGAATACACATCAGTAACGTCTACTGCCCGCTGAAGTGTCGGAGTCCAGCCACCACCTTTAATAGAAATGTTAACTACCTGAGACTGTGTTAATACTTTAGATTTGCAGTAATGGAAAACAATCTTCCTTCTCAGGAAAAACGATCACGACCAATTACTGCAGCAATGGACTTCTACGTAGCTGCTGAAACTGACAATGACTCTGTAATGTTTTCTGTAAACAAACCATTCTGCACAAACAACGACTCGATATCTAGACCATTATACCATGAAATGTATAAAATATCACGATATGTGCTCCAAGGGTGACAGAAGACTTGCAGCTGACAACAGTGCTGCTGGACATATATATGAATGATTACTCTGTCTCTGTATACCAAGAAATTGAATATTTTTGGATGTATGGCATGACCAATTGTACAGATTAAAATATTTTATGAATAAAGTATATTTTTGAAATAAAAAAAGTCTCTCTCTCCCCAAGCTCCAGTTTCTTTGTACAATAAACTCTGTCACTGAATTCCAATTCTGACTCTGAGACCCCCACAACAACTGGTGTAGTCGGCAGGATCTCTTATTCCTGGTGCTCTGGTCAAAGGCCACGATTGGGGAGCCGGGGTAAGAGACACTTTGAATCTGCAAACAGGAAGAGTCAGACTGGGCCAAAGACACAGTTTAAAAGGGTATACCATTGTAACGTGTAACTTGTGCAATATTACTGGGATGAGTATAAGTGCAGGCCTGTGGAGCGTAAGTGGGAAAGTGTACTATCTGGTGTGATAATCAGCTGCTTGTGCTGAAATGACCAGAGGACAGCCTCAAAAACCCTGCCATAAACTGGTTGTTAAGAGGGGTAGCCCCACCATGCAATAGTTGGGAATTGAAGTGGGAATTGAGGCACCAAGGGCACTAGGAGTTGTGAAGCACAAGTGGCAAAGTCGGGTTACATTGGACTCTGTAGGGGCGAACAATGCAGAGTCCAGTTAGAGCCTGATCGAAGGTTGGATGCTGTCTGTTATTGTGTTTTAAATTGAAGTGGTGGGGAAAACAAGCTGGTCCCTCTGACCAAGAGCCAAACTCCAGCGGAGTAGCACGTTACCGAGGTGGGAAGTGTGGACACTGTGAGTAACTGTGATACCCTGTCAGTCTGTAGCAGAACGACAGAGCTTGAATAGTGCTGGCGGCCGGGAGGTAAAAAGACCCTCCGGTAGAGAGCACACCGAGTTAGAGGTAGGTTTCTGGGCCTATCGGGCGGTGATGGAAAGTAGAGGTGGCTGGGAGGGTAGAGGAGTCCCACCAATAGAGAGCACACCTTGTTAGGAGACTGCTATGGCCATATGGACAGTGCAGGGACAGTATTAATCGCAAGGAGGTAGAGACGTGCCACTGATTAAGGACACTTTACTGTTGGTGGTATCCGGGGGCACACAATTTGCGAGATAGCAGATCAGGATTTTAAAGGGGATACTGCAGGTTCCACTATTGAAAAATACAAGACAGACAGACCAATGCTGACAGAACAGATGAAGAAAGGTGGTTGGGACCCATCCCAGACATCAGTACAGTAGCGGAATTGGATTAACAAACAAAAAGGAAATAAAAATAAAAAGATAGGGGTAATGTTAGTGTACCAATTAGCAGTCCTAACTGAACAAGCAGGTGGAGAAAAGACCAAGAATGAATTGAGGAGCTGGAGGATAGGATAAAGGAGCTACAGCAAAGATTAGAAAAAGTACAGGAGGAAAGGGAGACTGACTCTCTCCCTTCCTACGAAACTGTACAATAGGGACCAACTGCTCTCTCAGCAGAGCAGGAGGTGCAAGAATATAATCTAGTGCCAGTCACGAGAGGGGGGACAGAGTTGCAGTCAAAAGCAAACTATAAACCCTTTAACACAGGGGGAAAGGCAACAGATCATGGCCTCCCTGGGCAAATAACAGCCCCGAAGTGAAAACACTAGGTTCTGGGAAGAGCTAGACAGTAAATGGGTAGGGCACTAACTGCAGTTGAGGGATATACACCAGCTGGTCCAGGCAGCCTGCCCAGTGGACCAATGGAGACAGGTAGCTGACAGACCAGAAGCCACAGCCGTCTGAGACTATAGGGGAGGACGGTGTTTGGAGGCAAGTGGACAAGGCAGTAGCACCAGCATGCATAAAAAAACACCCCGCTAGATCTGCACCATGGGCAGGGAAGGTATGATAGCAAGTCTAGGGAGAGAGTGCTGGTGGAAGGGAATGGGAAGGGATATTGCCAAACACTGTCACAGATACATGGTTTGCACATAGCACAGCCCAGGTAGACCATAAAAGTTAGGATAGGACACCAACCAAGGCCAAGAGGACCCTGGGAACATGTTCAAATGGATTTCACAGGGCCGCTATCACCTTCCCATGGGAAAACGTGCTGCCTGGTCAGCATAGACCAGTTCACCAGTGGGTAGAGGCATTCTGACCAAGAACTGTACCGTTACCACTGTAGCCAGGATTCTAACAGAGGAGAGGATACCAAGGTGAGGAGTACCCCTACAGATTGACTCTGACCAAGGGACACATTTCACAGGCAAAGTTATGAAAATGGTATGCCAGCTACTCCGGAAAGAACAAAAATTTCATATCTGCTATCACCCCCAGAGCTTAGAGAAGGTAGAGAGAATGAACAGATCCTTAAAAATGCTTTAGCTAAGGCCATACAGACATCAGGGAGGACGTAGGCCAAAGTGCTGCCAGCCATACTAATGAAATTAAGAGCCACTACAAATCAGCCTATAAATTAATGACTGGGCGAGCAATGCAATTATCAGAGACCATTATAACAGGTGGGATCAATGTAGGTCCGCTAAAAGACAAAATTCGGAGATATGTAATGGAATTAAGCACCCAATTAAAAGGGATGCGTAAGTTGGTAACTGAGAGACAAGAGCAAAAGGACAAGGCAGGTGAACTCAAAACCTTCCCTGAGATCCCAGCAGCTAGGAGCCACGTCCTCATACGAACCCTGCCTGACCAACCAGGTTTTGCACCAAAATGGAATGGGCCATATGAAGTTATAATCAGTGGTGACACCTGCGCCTGTATCAACACAAGGGGAAAAGGCACGTGGAAGCATTGGACCCAATTCAAACTGTATAAGAACTCCTATGAATGAACTAATATGATTGACCATTCCCCATGCACAGACAGGAACTGCGAACAAGACAATGACCAAGGGGAGAGCACCGAGACCACAACCAAGCAAACCACCCAGAGGCACGCATAAAACTGCTGACAAGACAGAGAAATCACGCACTGTTGCCGACTTCCAGGTACCATTGCTTTAAAAAAAAGACACTGACCATTAACCTCATTTAATTTTAATCATGTACATACTCGAGTATATATTACTATTTCTAAATGTTGTGATAGCTGGAAGCCTGTCAGGATTTAAGGATAACCTCTTTTACAAAACCCACCTAAATTTACATGGGAACCAAATTGTCTGTTACCTATTGGCATGATTGGTTGAATCACTATTTGTGGCCACCCCTCACGATTTATACATAATAGATACCTTAGGCGCACCATTAAGGGACAGCTAGGAAAACACGAAAGGGGACTCCAGGGTAGGTGTGTGGAATTGGTTAAGCCCACCAGTCAATGGGGTCGGGCGCCCCAACCGAGGGAGGGAAAGACTTTAAAACATCGCTCACATTAACTCACACTGTTTCACAGGGTAGGGATGGGGATGTGTAATGCCCTGGTACCTAGAAACAGTTCATGAGTGCAGACACAATGTACTCACCAGCACTGTACAATCACCCAGGGACAACTTACCTGCACCTGCAGCAAGCAGGCATACTTGAATGTGACGGCGGGAAAGCAGTTTATATGCGGACAGTGCAATGGCACTCACATAAGCTCTGCCATATGGACATACCAGTTTGATATCTACCAGCTGGGTGGAACAAACACAGAATCAGAGGCGAGATGGGTAGACAAACAGGCCCGTGAACAGGACCACTGTATGCTATTGGGCAGCGAAGGGATTTGTTTTCTTATTTAAGCGGATTTATGCTACTGACACACCAAGCTTCCCGAACCTTTTCGCAGTAGTAACGATAGGACTTCTCACTATACCATGCCCCAGTGGGGGACATGTTTGAAGAAGGACGGCACGGTGGCACAGTGGTTAGCACTGCTGCCTCACAGCGCCAGAGACCCAGGTCCAACTCCCGCCTCAGGCCACATTCTCCCCGTGTCTGCGTGGGTTTCCTCCGGACGCTCCAGTTTCCTCCCACAGTCCAAAAATGTGCAGGTTAGGTGACTTGGCCATGCTAAATTGCCCGTAGTGTTAGGTGCAGGGGTAAATGTAGGGGAATGGGTCTGGGTGGGTTGCTCTTCAGAGGATCAGTGTGGACTTGTTGGGCTGAAGGGCCTGTTTCCATACTGTAAGTAATCTAATCTAATTAGCTGGAAATTCTGCACTGATTGGCAGATCCCCACCACTCTGGGATCATCATTGGGGTATGGGTTTTAGGATCTCTGTCTTTTGGAGGTGACAGTAGGGGTCGTCAGTACTAAAAACTTAAATTACATCGTGCGTGTCCTAGGGAACAATACATCAAAGGCTCTAAAAGCAATTAATGGTGAATTGGCTGAACTCAGATTTTACACACAGCAGACGCATTATGCAGTGGATTATCAGTTAGCCCAGCAAGGGGGAGTATGTACAGTCATTGGTGACAAGTGCATAATCCATGTCATTGACAATTCTTACAATATTACATAGGCGATCAAAAACATTCAGGACCAGCTAGATGACTTCAGACAAGGAGTCACAGGAGGAGATAGGTGGCTATAATGGCTGATAGGCAAATTCTGGGGATCCTGTTTGGCACATGGGATTGTTCTCCTAATTTCATTCATACTAGTATTCTGCCTAGGCCTTGGATGTTTAAAGCTTTGCTGTTAGGTGCTACTGATGCGGGTTGTGCCAGGAGCGAATGTCACCACAGAAGAGCCCCCAACGAAACTCACACTCCTTGACACCCCTCTGGATGAGGAGACCTTAGAAAAGGCTTATCTCTATATGTGAGTTGGGTGGTCTGCAGGAGATCTCCGAAGTCACCTCCTTGACTACAAAGAGGGTAGTGAAGCGGAAGCTGACACGGGGCATGCTGACACAGGGCACACAGACACAAAATGACTGCTGAGCCATAAGTTGGTCACTTAGCACACAAGATGGCCACTGAGCTAAGACATGGAAAAGTACAGCAAAGCATACACAGATACTGCCTGAGGCTAACAGGACACTAGCACAATAGACACAGAACATAGATAATTAGTTTAAGGTGGATGGGGGAGAGAATACACATTAATAGAGTCTACTGCCTGCTGAAGTGTCCAGCCACCACCTTCAATAGAAATGTTAACTACCTAAGCCTGCTTGCATACAAGTGTTAATACGTTAGATTTGCAGTAATGGAAAATGATCTTCCTCCTCAGAAAGAACGATCACAACCAATTACTGCAGCAATGGACTTTTGCGTGACTGATGAAACTGACAATGACTCTGTAATGTTTTCTGTAAACAAGCCATGCTGCAAAAACAAAGACTCGATATCTGGATTATTATACCATCAAATGTATAAAACATCATAATATGTGCTCATGGGGTGATAAATGGCTCGCAGCTGACAGCCATGCTGCTGGACGTCTCTCTCTCTCTCTCTGGACTTCCAGTTTCTTTGTACAATAAACTCGGGTTTTTGAATTCCAATTCTGACTCCAAGACTGGTGATTTTCCCCACAACAGATTAAAACTGGTATAATTTTCTGAAGTTGCATCCCTTTGTCTTCCTCTTAGTTTTCAAAGCATCCATCCAATTCATAATAGAACCTTACCTGCAGATGTTTAAATACCTATTTAAAACAACGCTGACTAACTTGAAATGACATAGGTTGCCGTCATTTCTTTTGTTCGTTCAAAGAGTGTGAGAGTTACTGGAAGGGTCAGTATTTATAACCCATCACTAAATCTTCTCAGGAAAGTGGTGCTGGCTGCTCTTTGTGACAAATAAGTGGCTTCCCAAATCTTTACAGAGGGTCGTCAGAATCATACATATTGCTCCTTAATATATTGCACACAGTCTGGGCTAAATGGCCTTTATTCATTCAATAAATTTTAATGTCTTACCGAGCAGAAAGTGGTCTCCCTGTGATTTCAGCGTCAGCTGAAATAGAATTCTCGGTTGAATGCTCATTGGTTTTATCTAGCTGAGCTGAGGAAGGACGACACTTGGGGAGATTCACCACCATCTGGTCATCTGAAAGATTCTTCTCTTGATGTTGCTGTGAAAGACAATACAGAAAGGTAATGATAATCATTTCATGGCAACAAGTGAGGCACAAAAATGTGGTGTCTTCAAAATGATGGCAAGGAACCTATAGTGCCACCAGCTTGGCTTACTGGTTGAAACATAGAAATAAGGTACAGGAGTAGGCCATTTGGCCCTTCAAGCCTGCACCACCATTCTGGCTGATCATGCATTTTCAGTATCTCACTCCCATTTTCTCTCCATACCCTTGATCCCTTTAGTCACAGGGCAATGTCCAATATTCCTAATGTACTTGCCTCAATAGCTTCCTGTGCTGGAGAATTCCACAAGTTCACAACTTTGAGTAAAGCAATTTATTCTGTATTGAAACTGCCTCAATTATACCTGCACTATTGATGGTTTGCAAAGAGCAATCTAAGATTGCTGCCAGATATTTAATAACGTCAGAAATTTTATTAGTGTGAAAAAAATGGAAGGATCTCTCATCAAGCTAGTGTCAGTATTATAGCTTGATATTTTTCTTGTTGTGATGATGCTGCTCCTTTAACAAGATTATGGTGTCCTTGGATTTTCTTTCAGAGAGGCTGTAAAAAACAGGCAAAAGGCTTTTAAGTTAAAAAAAAAGACTTGTATACTGAAAGGGAAGTGGCCAGTTCTCCCAGCTCAGCCTTCCTCTGGTTTGATTCAGTTTTGGCAGTCTGGCTATTCACTGAAAGCAGTCAAACAGCTGTGAAGCTGCTGAACCTAAGAGAAGCAGGTCCATGCTGACCCTCCCTCTCTCTCTTTCTTCTCTCCTATAAGACCCTGTGTTTGATGTTACCTGTTGTGTCAAGGGGTGTTTGTGGGGATTGTTGCAAGTATTGGCAACAGCATCATTAAGTTGGTACAATCTGTTGGGTTTTCGGATAGGTTAAGTTATTCGGTATTCTGTTCTCTTTTGTTTGTGTTTTATTCAGAACCTTGTAAGTAAATTCTGTTTTTATTTAAAACTACGTGGTTTGACCAGCTGGAATATCCATGTTACACTTGCTTAAAACAACGAGCAAAGTTAGGGTTTGCACTACTTTCTTGAAATGTTTTGAGTAGGTCTGGCCTGGTCTATAACAGAATGGGGGTTCTTTGCAAGATTTGTTCTGTAGTTCCAAATTGGGATTATGGTTGTTGGACTTGAAGGTAGCGAATGTAGGTGTTAGTGTCTTTTGTTCTGGACTTAAACAGTGCTTGGAATAGCAAGGGCTCTTTCAGTCACCACAAGTTTTCTGGGGTAGAAGTGACTGTGAGGATTTTGCAAAAGGTGATTAAGGCCAAGCTGTTGGAAGTAGCAAACAAGCTGGAGCTGGAGCTGCCTCCTTCCATGAGGAAAGGAGAGATAATTACAGCAATAGCTCCGCATTTAAACTTGCTGGAAACGCCATCAGAATCTTTAGAGATGGCTAAAACTCAATTGAAAATGAAGCAGCTTGAGTTAGAGGCAATAGGCAAGGAAAGGGCAACAGAAATGAAACATTTTGAATTACGATTAAAAGCAGAAAGGAGACAAAGAGAGGAAAGGAATAAAGAGAGGGAATTTGAACTTTAGAAATTGGCCCTTAGACAGGAAAATCAGCTTAAAAGGATGGAGATGAAGACTGAAGGCAAGCTTAGTGAGGGAGAGAGTGAGGATGGGCAAACCCATGATAGCTAAACGCCTGGTGAGAAACTTAATATATTCAAGTATTGCCTAAATTTAATGAGAAGGAAGTGGAAGCCTTTTTCATCTCATTTGAAAAGCTGGCTAAACAAATACAGTGGCCAGTGACCATGTGGGTTCTGTTGATCCAAACAATACTTGTAGATAGAGCTGGCGAGGTATTCACATCGCTATCAGAGGAGGTATCTTGGGCATATGAGAAGGTGAAGAAAGCCATCTCAAGTGCATATGAGCTTGTGCCTGAAGCCTGCAGATAACGTTTCAGGAATCTAAGAAGGGACCCTGGTCAAATCTACATTGAATTTGAAGAGATCAAACAAAGTAATTTTGATAGGTGGATAACGGCATTAAAAATGGAGAAAACCTATGATGTTCTTAGAGAGATGATTATTTTGGAGGAGTTCAAAAATTCATTTCCTGAAGTGGTGCGAACCTACATGGAAGAGCAGAGAATTAAAACTGCAAGATTAGTAGCTGAAATGGCTGATGATTATGAGTTGGTTCGTAAATCAAAGTTTCGCTTCCAAAATAAATTTCAATCCGTGAAGGAAAGAAATTGGGGAAAACAGAAATCCTCACGTGAAAAGAGAAAGGTAGATCTCAGTGAAGATCATATGGATAACTTACCACAGAGTAAAAAGGAAACCCTTGAAGGGGAAAGAAAAGTTTAAAAACTCCGGTGTTTTCACTACAATAAAGTAGGCCACATGAAATCACACCGAGATTGGTTAGGAATAGCACTGGGAAGCTAGATGTAGTAAAACAGGATAAGCCAGTGAGTTTTGTTGGAGTGGTCATAGAAAGCACAGTGGAGGCTAGAAAGTTGCACCAGATCTTCTTAAACCATATATCTGCAAAGGTAAAGTTTAGTCGCATAGGCCAGGAACAGCAGGTAAAGAGATTATAACATTAAGAGATCATCTCAATCTGTGATGTTGAAAAGTGAGGCAATATGTACCTTTAAAAGGACTAGAACCAGAAAAGGCACCAGTAATGGGAATTCATGGTGAGACAAGAAGCGCTCAACTATGTAAAGTGAGGTTAGAGTGTCCAGTGAAGAATGGAGAAGTCGTGGTCGGAGTACTAGACAAACTCTCAGCTCCAGGAGTACAAGTGATCATAGAATACAGATGAGGAAGTTGAAGTGGAATTAGTAGAGACCCTGTTTGATCAAATGGTTAAGACAAACCAGGAGCAGACAGATGACAAAGCAGACATCTTTAGCTCAGATAAATTAACTGAGTCACAGCAGAAAGATGAAAATTTAAAGCAAGTCTATCTGAAAGCATACACAGAAAAAGAATATGAATGTATCTCTGAATATTATTATATTAAAAATCATGTCTTAATGAGGAAATGGAGACCATCACATATTTAGGCAGATGAGAAATAGGCAGAAATTCATCAAGTTGTATTGCCAGTGGGTGACAGAACGGAGGTGTTGCGAGTGGCACATGAGCTACCACTAGGGGTCATTTAGGAGTGAGAAAATCTCAAGCTAAAATACAAAAACATTTTTATTGGCCTGGACTGCACGCAGATGTAGTTGAATTTTGCCAGACATATCATACATGTCAGATAACTGGAAAACCACAGGCAGTAATAAAACCTGCAACTTTAATACCTATTCCAGCATTTGGGGGACCTTTGACAAGAATCTTAATTGACTGCGTAGGACTCCTACCTAAAACAAAAAGTGGGAATCAGTATTTGTTAGCAACAATGGATATGTCCACTAGATTTCCGGATGTTGTTCCTTTACACAATATCACAGCTAAAAGGATTGTAGAGGAATTACTCAAATTTTTCACTGGACACTGGCTACCAACAGAGATACAATCAGATCAAGGGTCAAACTTCACATCGGAATTATTCAAAGAAATTATGGACAGCCTGGGAATAAAACAATTCAACTCTACTATGTACCATCCAGAGTTGTGGGGAGCACGAGAAAGGTGGCATCAGACATTAAAGACCATGTTGAGGTCTTACAGTGAAGACTCTCCAGATGATTGGGATAAGAAAATTCTATTGGTACTTTTTGCAATGAGAGATGCACCAAATGAATCAACCAAATTCAGTCCATTTGAATTAGGTTTTGGGTATAAAGTGAGGGGACTGCTAAAATTGATTAAGGAGAAATTGGTAAGTCAGAATTCAGAGACCACATACTTGGAGATTGTGTCAAATTTAGGGAACGATTAAATAAAGCAGGGGACTTGACTAGATAGCATTTAGAAGTATCACAGCGTACAATGAAATAGGAAGCAGATAAAAGAAAACAAAAACTTGCAATTTTGCTATCGGAAACAAGATGCTAGTATTACTTTTAGTGATAGGTGAACCTTTAAAAGCAAGGTTTAGTCGGCTTTATCAAGTTGAAAGGAAATTGAGTGAGGTGAACTACTTGATAAGGACTCCAGACAGAAAGAAATCTCAGAGTGTGTCATGTGAATATGCTCAAAACGTATTTTAAAAGGGAAGGAAAGCAAGAAGAGAATGTGTTATAGAGTCATAGAGATGTACAGCATGGAAACAGACCATTCAGTCCATTCCATCCATGCCAATCAGATATCCCAACCCAATCTAGTCCCACCTGCCAGCACCCGGCCCAAAACCTTCCCATTCATATACCCATCCAAATGCCTCTTAAATGTTGCAATTGTACGAGACTCCACTACTTCCTCTGGCAGCTCATTCCATACACGTACCACCCTCGATGTGAAAAAGTTGCCCCTTAGGTCTCTTTTATATCTTTCCCCTCTCACCCTAAACCCTCTAGTTCTGGACACCTTGACCCCAGGGAAAAGACTTTGCCTATTTACCCTATCCATGCCCCTCATAATTTTGTAAACCTCTATAACGTCACCCCTAAGCCTCTAATGCTCCAGGGAAAACAGCCCCCGCATATTCAGCCTCTCCCTATAGCTCAAATCCTCCAACCCTGGCAACATCCTTGTAAAGCTTTTCTTAACCCTTTCAAGTTTCACAACATCCTTCTGATAGGAAGGAGACCAGAATTGCATGCAATATTCCAACAATGGCCTAACCAATGTCCTGTACAGCTGCAACATGACCTCCCAACTCCTGTACTCAATACTCTGACCAATAAAGGAAAGCACACCAAACGTATTCTTCATTATCCTATCTACCTGCGATTCCACTTTCAAAGGAGCTATGAACCTGCACTGCAAGGTCTCTTTGTTCAGCAACACTCCCAAGGACCTTACCATTAAGTGTATAAGTCCTGCTAAGATTTGCTTTCCCAAAATGCAGCACCTCACATTTATGTGAATTAAACTCCATCTGCCACTTCTCAGCCCATTGACCCATTTGGTCAAGCTCCTGCTGTAATCTGAGGTAACCTTCTTCGCTGTCCACTACACCTCCAATTTTGGTGTCATCTGCAAACTTACTAACTGAATCTCTTATGCTCGCATCCAAATCATTTATGTAAATGACAAAAGGTAGAGGACCCAGCACCGATCCTTGTGGCACTCCACTGGTCACAGGCCTCCAGTCTGAAAAACAACCCTCCACCACCACCCTCTGTCTTCTATCTTTGAGCCAACATCCTTCGGCACTATCCACAGCTCTGCTTAAGTGCCATCTGCAAATTGACTAACCCATCCTTCTACTCTCTCCTGCAGATCACTTATAAAAACAATAAACAGCAGTGGCCCCAAGACAGCTCCTTGCAGCACACCACTGGTAACTGAGCTCCATGATGAATATCAACCACCATCCTTTTTCTTCTTTCAGCTAGCCAATTTCTGATCCAAACTGCTAAATCACCTTCAATCCCGAAACTCTTTATTTTGTGCAACAGCCTATGTGTGGAACCTTATCAAACGCCTTATTGAAATCCATATACACCACATCAACTACCTTACCTTCATCTACCTGTTTTGCCACCTTCTCAAAGAACCCAATAAAGGTTAGTGAGGCAGGACCTACTCTTCACAAAACAATGTTGACTATCACTAATCATATTATTCCTTTCTAGATGATTATAAATTGTATCTCTTATAACCTTTTCCAATACTTTATCCACAACCAAAGTAAGGCTCACTGGCCTATAATTACTAGGTTTGTCCCAAATCCCCTTCTTAAACAAGGGCACAACATTTGCTATCCTCCAGTCTTCTGGCACTACTCCTGTTGATAATGATAACATAAAGATCAAAGCCAAAGGCTCTGTAAATTCCTCTCTGTCTTCCCAGAGAGTCCGAGGATAAATCCCATCCAGTTCAGAGGACTTATCTATTTTTCAGATCTTTCAAAATTGCTAAAGCTTCCTCTTTGTCAACCTCAATACCATTTAAACTTGCAGCCTGTATCTCCGTATTCTCAGGAGAAAGTGAGGACTGCAGATGACGGAGATCAGAGCTGAAAAGGTGTTGCTGGAAAAGCACAGCAGTTCAGGCAGCATCCAAGGAGCAGGAGAATCGGCGTTTCGGGCATGAGCCCTTCTTTTCCGTATTCTCACAACATTACCCTTTTCCAATGTGAATACTGACATTAAGCGCTTCCCCATGTCCTCAAATTCCACGCACAACTTTCCACGACTATCTTTGATTGGCTCAAATCTTACTCTAGTCATTCGATTACTCCTGATATACCTATAGAAGACCTTAGGGTTCTCCTTGATCCTATCTGCCAACAACTTCTCATGGCCCCTCCAGTTTCTTCTTAGCCCTCTCTTTAGATCGTTTCTAGCTAACTTGTAACTCACAAGCCCCCTAACTGAGCCTTCAAGCCTCATCCTCACATAAGCCTTCCTCTTCCTCTTGACAAGCACTTCAACTTCTTTCGTAAACCATGGCTCCCTCTCTCAACAACTACTTCCCTGCCTGATAGGCTCCTCTCTCTCTCCCTGCCAGTCGCTGTTCCATCAATAAGACAAAGGAAGCACATGGCGAGGACAGTGCAGGGAGAGAGGGAGAGAGAGAGAGAGAGAGAGAGAGAGAGAGAGAGAGAGAGAGAGAACCGGCACAGTTACTGCCTTTGCTGTTTTTGAATTCATGTGTCGCTGGACATTGGAGTGCATCTGGGAAAATTAACAAACAGTGAATTTCACAACTAATCTTGGAGGAACCGGTTTGGGCGAAGTTCACAATACAGAATCAGATAAGTTAATTGTTGTTTTCAGTCTGTCCAAGAGAAAGGCTGTATTAGTGAGTACAGTGGGTTCTTTCTTGATTATATGTTTTCGGAGATAGGTCTCTTGATTAAACTTAAAATATAAGCCATAGCTCTTAATTTAACTTGGTACAGTGTGTTGTAGAGGAATAAGACAGTGTTATTTTCTGGGTCTGTAGATTGTGAAAGAGCAAAAATGGCCTTTGCAGTGATATGTACTTCTTGTCAGATGTGGGAGTTTAAAGAGAGTTTAAAGGTTACTGCGGATTATATTTGCATAAATGCTGCTAGATGCGAATCTTATCAGACTGAATGGATCGGTTGGAGAGACAGATAGAAGCAATGAGGAATTTGCAACAGTACGTGATGGATGGCAGTTGTAGGAAGGGGGGGGTGTCTCAGATACAGTCACACAGATGGGCTAACTCCAGGAAGGGTAAGAGAGGTCGGCACCTAGAGCAGGAGTCTTTTGTGGATATACCCATTTCAAACAGATATGCTGTTTTGGAAAATGTAGGGGGTGATGGATTCTCAGGGGAACATAGCACGAACAGCCAAGTTTCTGGTATTGAGACTGGCTCTAATGCAACGAGGGGTATGTCGGCTTCCAAGAGATCAACTGTGTTAGGGGATTCTGTAGTCAGAGGTACAGACAGATGTTTCTGTGGCCAGCAGACAAAAAGCAGAATGGTGTGTCGTTTCCCTGGTGCCAGGATCAAGGATGTCTCAGAGAGGGTGCAGAATGTTCTCACGGGGGAAAGAGGGGCCAGCAAGAGGTCATTGTCCACATTGGAACCAACGATATAGGAAGGGAAAAAGGTTGAGATTCAGAAGGAGATTACAGAGAGTTAGGCAGAAATTTAAAAAGGAGGTAATCAAGGGTAATAATATCTGGATTACTCCCAGTGCTACGAGCGAGCGAGTGCAGGAATAGGAGGGTAGAGCAGATGAATGCATGGCTGAGGAGCTGGTGTATGGGAGAAGGATTCACATTTTTGGATCACTGGAATTCCTTTTGGGGTAGAAGTGACCTGTACAAGAAGCACGGATTGCACCTAAATTGGAAGGGGACTAATATACAGGCAGGGAAATTTGCTAGAACTGCTTTGGGGGATTTAAACTAGTAAGATGGTGGGGGGTGGGGTGGAACCCAGGGAGATAGTGAGGAAAGAGATCAATCTGAGACTGGTCCAGTTGAGAACAGAAGTGAATCAAACAGTCAGGGCAGGCAGGGACAACGTGGGACTAATAAATTAAACGGCATTTATTTCAATGCAAGGGGCCTAATATGGAAGGCAGATGAACTCAGGGCATAGTTAGGAACATGGGACTGGGATATCATAGCAATTACGGAAACATGGCTCAGGGATGGGCAGGACTGGCAGCTTAATGTTCCAGGATACAAATGCTACAGGAAGGATAGAAAGGGAGGCAAGAGAGGAGGGGGAGTGGCATTTTTGATAAGGCATAGCATTACAGTTGTGCTGAGAGAGGATATTCCCGGAAATACATCCAGGGAAGTTATTTGGGTGGAACTGAGAAATAAGAAAGGGATGATCACCTTATTGGGATTGTATTATAGACCCCCTAATAGTCAGAGGGAAATTGAGAAACAAACTTGTAAGGAGATCTCAGCTATCTGTAAGAATAACAGGGTAGTTATGGCAGGGGATTTTAATTTTCCAAACATCAACTGGGACTGCCATAGTTTAGATGGAGGGAATTTCTTAAGTGCGTACAAGACAATTTTCTGATTCAGTGTGTGGATGTACCTACTAGAGAAGGTGCAAAACTAGACCTACTCTTGGGAAATAAGGCAGGGCAGGTGACTGAGGTGTCAGCTGGAGAGCACTTTGGGGCTAGTGACCATAATTCTATTCGTTTTAAAATGAATGAATGAATATTTTGCATCAGTATTTACTGTGGAAAAGGTTATGGAAGATATAGACTGTAGGGAAATAGATGGTGTCATCTTGCAAAAATGTCCAGATTACAGAGGAGGAAGTGCTGGATGTCTTGAAACGGTTGAACGCAGATAAATCCCCAGGACCTGATCAGGTGTACCCAAGTACTCCGTGGGAAGCTAGAGACGTGATTGCTGGGCCTCTTGCTGAGATAATTGTATCATTGCTAGTCACAGGTGAGGCGCCGGAAGACTGGAGGTTGGAAAACGAGGTGCCACTGTTTAAGAAGGGCGGTAAAGACAAGCCAGGGAACTATAGACCGGTGAACCTGACCTCAGTGGTGGGCAAGTTGTTGGAGGGAATCCTGAGGGACAGGATGTGCATGTATTTGGAAAAGCAAGAACTGATTAGGGATAGTCAACATGGCTTTGTGCGTGGGAAATCATGTCTCACAAACTTGATTGAGTTTTTTGAAGAAGTAACCAAGACTGATGATGGCAGAGCAGTAGATGTGATCTATATGGACTTCAGTAAGGCATTCAACAAGGTTCCCCATGGGAGACTGATTAGGTTAGATCTCATGGAATACAGGGAGAAATAGCCATTTGGATACAGAACTGGCTCAAAGGTAGAAGACAGAGGGTGGTGGTGGAGGGTTGTTTTTCAGACTGGAGGCCTGTGACCAGTGGAGTGCCACAAGGATCGGTGCTGTGACTTCTACTTTTTGTCATTTACATAAATGATTTGGATGCGAGCATAAGAGGTACAGTTAGTAACTTTGCAGATGATACCAAAATTGTAGGTGTAGTGGACTGTGAAGGAGGTTACCTCAGATTACAACAGGATCTTGACCAGATGGACCAATGGGCTGAGAAGTGGCAGATGGAGTTTAATTCAGATAAATGCGAGGTGCTGCATTTTGGGAAAGCAAATCTTAGCAGGACTTATACACTTAATGGTAAGGTCCTAGGAAGTGTTGCTGAACAAAGAGACCTTGGAGTGCAGGTTCACAGCTCCTTGAAAGTGGAGTCGCAGGTAGATAGGATAGTGAAGAAGGCATTTGGTATGCTTTATTGGTCAGAGTATTGAGTACAAGAGTTGGGAGGTCATGTTGCGGCTGTACAGGATATTGGTTAGGCCACTGTTGGAATATTGCGTGCAGTTCTGGTCTCCTTCCTATCGCAAAGATGTTGTGAAACATGAAAGGGTTCAGAAAAGATTTACAAGGATGTTGCCAGAGTTGGTGGATTTGAGCTATAGGGAGAGGCTGAACAGGTTGGGGCTGTTTTCCCTGGAGCGTCGGAGGCTGAGGGGTGACCTTAAAGAGGTTTACAAAATTATGAGGGGCATGGATAGAATAAATAGACAAAGTCTTTTCCCTGGGATTGGGGAGTCCAGAACTAGAGGGCATAGATTTAGGGTGAGAGGGGAAAAATATAAAAGAGACCAAAGGGGCAACTTTTTCACACAGAGAGTGGTACGTGTATGGAATGAGCTGCCAGAGGAAGTGGTGGAGACTGGTACAATTGCAACATTTAAGAGGCATTTGGATGGGATATGAATAGGAAGAGTTTGGAGGGATATGAGCAGGGTACTGGCAGGTGGGACTAGATTGGGTTGGGATATCTGGTCGGCGTGGATAGGTTGGACTGTACGGTCTGTTTCAATGTTGTACATGTCTATATCTCTATGCTCCATCTATAGCTAATAGATACTGCCTTAGGCAAAACCCCTTTTAAGTTTAAAAAAGAAACACTTGTACAATGAAAGGGGAGTGGCCAGTTCTCCCAGCTCAGTCTTTCCCTGGTTTGATTTGGTTTTGGAAGTTTGGCTATTCACTGAAAGCAGTCAAACAGTTGTGAAGTTGCTGGACCAAGAGAAGCAGGTCCATGCTGACACCCTGCCTGTTAGTCTGACCTCTCTCTTGTAAGGCCCTGTGTTTGACTTTATCTTTTGTACCAAAGGGGTGTTTATGGGGATTAGATTAGATTCTCTACAGTGTGGTAACAGACCTTTTGGCCCAACAAGTCCAAACTGCCCCTCCAAAGAGAAACCCACCCAAACCCATTCCCCTACCCTACATTTACTCCTGACTAACAGAGTGGGCAATTTAGTGTGGCCAATTCACCTAACCTGCACATCTTGGATTGTGGGAAGAAACCAGAGCACTCGGAGGAAACCCACGCAGACACTGGGAGAATGTGCAAACTCCAAACAGGCGGGAATCAAACCCAGGACCCCAGTGCTGTGAGGCAGCAGTCCTTACCACTGTGCAAGGGGTTGGACCAAAGGGTCTATTTCCACGCTGTACATCTCTATGACTCTATAAGTACTGGCAACAGCAGCGTTATTTTGGTGTGATCTGTTGGGTTTTCGGATAGGTTAAGTTATTCGGTATTTTGTTCTTTTCTGTTTGTGTTTCATTCGGTAATCTTATAAATAAATTCCGTTTTGTTTAAAACTATGTGGTTTGACCAGCTCCGTCCCTACCAAAATATTTGCATTACACTTGCTTAAAACAACTACAAAGTTAGGGTCTGGGTTACTTCCTTGAAATGTTTTATGGGGGTCTAGCCTGGTCAATAACACTGTGTTTATACAAAATATGAGTATCAACGAACTGACCATCACTTAGCAATACCACCCACTCATGCTTCCAGTGACAGATTACGTTTTACCCTTACCCTTTGCTTTCTTCTTCAATATCTCAATTTAATTGCTCTGTAAAATTCCTCTCTTTGACCAAGCTGTCAGCCACTTGAACTAATGTCTCCTCTGTGTGTTAGTGTCAAATTTGTTGCCACTTCTGCTTTAGTTGAGTCAGTAACCCAGACTAAAATCTGCATTCTACCATTAGTAGAGGTAACGCTTGTTAAACCAGGTATGACTTGCTGATAATGAAAACTTTTAAATGGAAGTAATCTAAATTTCCAGTGATGGGGCTGGGTTCATTTCCTTTGGCAGATCAGTGCATTGAGTGCCGCACTTGGGAAGTCACGTTGCACTGTACAGCATTGGTTAAGCCACTATTGGAATACTGTGTGCAGGTTCTGGTTTCCCTGCTACAGGAAGGATGTTGTGAAACTTGGAAGGGTTCAGAAAAGGTTTATAAGGATGTTGCCAGGGTTGGAGGGTTTGAGCTACGGGGAGAGGCTGAATAGACTGGGGTGTTTTCCCTGGAGCATTGGAGGCTGAGGAGTGACCTTATAGTGGTTTATAAAATCATGAGGGGCACAGATAAGGTAAATAGACAAGGTCAAAATTGTGGGTATGTTCTCCGCGTTGGGAAGTTGATTTGTAGATGTTTTGTTCCTTGTCTAGGTGACATCTTCAGTGCTTTAGAGCCTCCTGTGAAGCGCTGCTGTACTGTGTCTCCTGGAATTTACTTGGTTCCGCTCCTGCTGTTACCAGTTGTTCATTATAGTGGCCGATATATTGGGTCTAGGTCTATGTGCTTGTTGATGGAATCTGTGGATGACTGCCAGCTCTAGAAATTCTCTGGCTGCCCTTTGTTTAGATTGTCCTATGATCATTGTGTTGTCCCAGTCAAATTTGTGGTCCTTGTCACTGCTGTGTGTGGCTACTAGGGACAGCTGGTTGTGGCACTTAGTGGCTAGTTGCTGTTCATGGAAGCAGATTGCTAGCTGTCTGTCTGTACGTCCTCTATAGTGTTTTGAGCAGTCTTTGCATGGAAATTATGTTTGTCTTGCACATGATGGGTACGGGGTCTTTTGTTCTGGTGAGCTGTCTGAGCATGGACATTGGCTTATGGGCTGTCATGAACTGAGTGGAGATGGGATAAAGGTGATAGGTCAGAGGGGAGGGTGGAGCAGATAGGTGGGAAGGAAGGAAGATGGACAGATGGGACGGGTCATGAGGACGGTGCTGAGCTGGATGGTTGGAATTGGGGTAGGGTGGGGGGAGGGGAAATGAGGAAACTGGTGAAATCTACATTGATGCCCTGGGGTTGGAGGGTCCCGAGGCGGAAGATGAGGTGTTCTTCCTTCAGGCATCGGGTGGTAAGGGAGTGGCGATGGAGGAGGCTCAGGATCTGCATGCCCTTGTCAGAGTGGGAGTGGGAGTTAAAGTGTTGTTAAGTGTTAAACACACTCCACCCTCCCCCCGACATATCACCTCTGCCCTCATCTCCAACCACCTACTGCACTCTCAGTTACCTTCCCTAGCCCCACCCCCTTCAATTTATCTCTTCACCCTCGAGGCTCCCAGCCTCATTCCTGATGAAGGGCTTTTGTCCGAAACATCAATTTTCCTGCTCCTCGGATGCTGCCTGACCTGCTGTGCTTTTCCAACACCACACTCTCGACTTTTAATCTCCAGCATCTGCAGTACTCACTTTCGCCTACATGGTTAGTGTGTTAGGTCATGGAATGTCCGCGCTGCATTTTTTGACTGTCAGGCATCTGTGGGTGAAGTTGCGGGGATATCCGTACTTGGCGAAGATTCTGTAGTGGTGTTCTTCTTCTCTTCTTGGTCCAGGAGAGCTTAAGTGTGTTGCAGCACTTTTGAACAGGGTCCTAATGCAGCTTCTCTTGTGTGTGTTTGGGTGGTTGATGTTGTAGTTCAGGATCTGGTCTGTGTGTGTGGTTTTTCTGTACACTTTTGTGGTGCATTCACTGTACTGTGTACTATCACATTGGCAGCACAGTGGCACTGCACTGCTGCCTCACAGCATCAGGGACCCGGGTTCAATTCCAGGCTTGGGCGACTGTCTGTGTGGCTTTTGCACATTCTCCTCATGTCTGCGTGGGTACCCTCCTGGTGCTCCAGTTTCCCCCCACAATCCAAAGATGTGCAGGTTAGGTGAATTGGCCATGCTAAATTGCCCATAGTGTTCAGGGATATGTAAGTTAAGAGTGATAAATATAGAGTACTGGGTTTGGGTGGGAGACTCTTCAGAGATTCGGTGCGAACCTGTTGGGCTGAAGGGCAATTTCCACACTGTTGGGATTCTAAGAAAATTCCAGGAATGGGCGTTGATTGTTAGTTTCCTCCTCTCTTGTAATTCTGATCCCTGTGAGCATGGCGTTGATAATCCGGTGTGTGTTCTCAATTTCTGTTCTTTTAACAATAACCACATATCTGATCCAGAGTTTGGGCTGGATTTGTGGGAGGGGTGTTTGTTCCAGTCTTTGCTTTACTGCTTCTGCTATGAACCCAGAGATGGGTGAGCCCATAGGTGTTCCATTGATCTGTTCATATATGTGGCTGTTGAATGTGAAGTGTGTTGTCAAGCACAGGACTAGTAGTTTGAGTACGCAGGCCTTGTTGATAGGTTCCCCGTCATGTTGTCTGTTCTGTTGGTTGAGGAGGTTGGCTACTGTCTCTCTGGCTAGACTTTTGTCAACTGAAGTGAATAGTGCTGTTACATCGAATGAGACCACTGCTTCATCCTTGTCTATGCTAATGTTCTTGCTGTTGTCTAGGAATTCCTTTGATGATTGTATGGAGTGTTTGGATCCACTGATAAGATCTTTCCGTTTTGATGAAGGTCTTTTGCCAGTTTGCGCGACGGAGCTCCCGGGAGTGCTACAATGGGTCTAAGTGGTATGTCTGGTTTGTGTATCCTGAGTAATCTGTAAAATCTTGAGGTGTTGTTGCTTTCTGGTTTCATCCTTTGTCAGTCAATCCTGGTTATCAATCTGTTTTTTTGTCGGTTTCGTAGTGTGTTGTTTATTCTATTGGTTACCTGTGGCATGGGGTCACGCTCCCTCTGTAGGTAGGTGTCAGTATCTGCAAATAGTTTCTCTGCTTTCTGAATATATTCGGTCTTGTCCATAATAACAGTCAATCTGCCTTTATCCGCTGGTACAATGATTGTGTTCTTGGAATTTTTTAATGTTTTTAGTTTTAAGGCTTCTCTCTCTTTGGTGTTGAGGTTGTTTGTTTGTATTTTCTTTGTTAGAAAGTATATAATGGTTTGTCTAACTGCTTGTTGTGTCTCTTCGGATAGTCCGTTAGTTACATAGAACACTACAGCACAGTACAGGCCCTTTGGCCCTCGATGTTGTGCTGACCTTTTATCCTATTCTAAGATCAAACTAACCTACATGTCCTTCATTTTACTATCAGCAATGTGCCTATCCAAGAATTGCTTAAACGTTTCTCATGTATCTGACTCTACTACCACCGCTGGCAATGCATTCTACACACCCACCAATCTCTGTGTAAAGAGACAACCTCTGATATATCCCTAAAACTTCTTCCAATAACCTTAAAAATATGCCTCCTTGTGATAGCCATTTCCAACATGGGAAAAAGTCTCTGACTATTCACTCTATCTACACCTCTCAACATCTTGGACAACTCTATCAAGTCACCTCTCATCCTTCTTCGCTACAAAGTGAAAAGCCCCAGCTCCCTCCATCTTGTTTCATACTTTTCTTAATAAGACATGCCCTCCAGTCCAGACAGCAACCTGGTTAATCTCCTCTGCACCCTCTCTGAAGCTTCCACATCCTTCTAATAATGAGGTAACCAGAACTGAACACAATATTCCAAGTGTGGTCTAACCAGGGTTCGACAGAGCTGCAGTATAACTTCGTAAACTCAATTCCCCTGCTAATGAAAGCCAACACGCCATATAAACAATCCTATCAACCTGGGTGGCAACTCTGAGGTATCTATGGACATAACCCCAAGATCCCTCTGTTCATCCACACTGCCAACAATCCTGCCTTTAACCCTGTATTCAAATTCAACCTTCCAAAATGAAGCACTTCACACCTGCCCACATTGAACTTCATCTGCCACTTCTCATCCCAGTTCTGCACCCTGTCAATGCCCTATTGCAACCTACAACAACCCTCCACACTTCCCACATCTCCACCAATCTTCATGTCATCTGAAAACTTACTAGCCCACCCTTCCACTTCCACATTCAAGTCATTTATAAAAATCAGAAAGAGCAGAGGTCCCAGAATCAATCCCTGCGGAACACCACTGGTCACCGAGCTCCAGGCAGAATATTTTCCATCTACTACCACCTTCTACCTTCTATGGGCCAGCCAATTCTGTATCCAGACAGCCAATATTTTCATTTCCCACGCCTCCTTACTTTCTGAATGAGCTTACCATGGGGAACCTTATCAAACACCTTGCTAAAATTCATGTACACCACATCCACTGCTTTACCTTCATCAATGTGTTTTGTCACATCCTCAACGAATTCAATAAGGCTTCTGAGGCATGACCTGCCCTTCACCAAGCCATGCTGACTATCTCTAATCAAACTATGGTTTGCCTAGTAATCATAAATCCTGTCTCTCAGAATCCTTTCCAATAATTTGCCCATGACTGACACAAGACTGATTGGTCTGTAATTCCCAGGATTATCCCTATTCCCTTTCTTGAACAAGAGAATAACATTTGACACCCTCCAAATCACCTGGCATTACTCCAGTGGACAGTGAGGGCTCAAAGATCATCACCAAAGGCTTGGCAATCTCTTCTCTCGCTTCCCGTAGTAACCTTGGGTCTGACCCATGGGACTTATCTATCCTTATGTTTTTCAAAATTTTCAGAACATCCTCCTTCTCAACACCAACCTGTTCAAGCATATCAGCCTGTTTCACGCTGCCCTCACTCGATGCTAAGAATCTCTTCTTCAGACAGTTCTAGAGGATACAGAACAGCATCTCACCCTCCACAAACGCTATAATGCCACCCCAATCTAACCAATCATTTTCTATATGTTGGAGATTTGCGTTCAGTATACAAAGTGAGATGCCAGTGAAATTCCTACTGTTAACTGTGAGCTCACCAATGTGAAGGTGACAAATCTGGTTGTGCTGGAGTGGGAACATTATCATAAGTGCCTAGGGATCACTGGAGGGTTCAATGGAGGTCATCCTACATTAAGAGACAGTGTCAAATGTCAAGATCTCTCTCAGTCATGAATACTGAAGTATTAAGGACCTCCCCCACCTCCTCTGACTCCAGGCCCAAGTTCCCTACACTATCCCTGATTGGCCCTACCTTCATTCTGGCCATCCCCATTCCTCACATAAGGGTTTTCCTTAATCCTTCCTACTAAAGCTTTTTCATGCCCCCTTCTAGCTCTCCTAAGTCCATTCCTCAGTTCCTTCCTGGCTACCTTGTAATCCTCTAGAGTCCTGTCTGATCCTTGACTCCTCAACCTTAAGTAGGCTTCCTTCTTCCTATTGATTAGATGTTCCACATCCCTTGTCACCCAAGGTACCTTCACCCTACCATCCCTTCCTTGCCTCAGTGGAACAAACGTATCCAGCATTATCAGCAAATGCTTCCTAAACAACCTCCACATTTCTGCTGTGCATTTCCCAGTTCTGCCTAATAGCATTGTAATTTCCTCTCCCCCAATTAAATACTTTCCCATACCGGCTGCTCCTATCCCTTTCTATGACTATAGTACTTGTATTGGAATTCTGATCATTATGACTGAGTTCTGAGTGTACATTCTAGTGCAGCTAGGAAGTCTGTACAGCTTTTCCCTCAGCCTTAACGCAGTTCCAAATCTTCCAGCTCAGCACTGCCTTCATGACCTGCCCCACCTGTCAATCTTCCTTCCCACCTATCCGATCCACCCTCCTCTCCAGTTTATCATCTTTACCCCCACCTCCATCCACCTATTGCTCTCTCAGCTACCTTCTCCCCAACCCCACCCCGCTCCCATTTATCTCTCTACCCCTGAGACTCCCAGCCTCATTCCTAATGAAGGGCTCTGATCTGAAACGTTGATTTTTCTGCTCCTTGGATGCTGCCTGACCTGCTGTGCTTTTCCAGCAACACATTCTCAACTCTGATCTCCAGCATCTGCAGGCCTCACTGTCTCCTTAGATGAAGAAGGGTTGAGAGGAGGACAGCTGGATTTAATGAACTGTTTCTGGGCTGTAGACTTCCTGTAACTCGACGCTAAGAATCCCTTCTTTGGATAGTTCTAGAGGATACAGAACAGCATCTCACCCTCCACAAATGGTGTAATGCCACCCCAATCTCACCAATCATTTTCTATATGTTGGAGATTCGCATTCAGTGTACAAAGTGAGATGCCAGTGAAATTCTACTGCTAACTGTGAGCTCACCATTGTAAGGGTGACAAATCTGGTTGTGCTGGAGTGGGAACATTACCATAAGTGCCTGGAGATCAATGGAGGTCATCCTACATTAATAGACAGTGTCAATTAGCAAATAGGACCTGGACCCTGACCCCACCCATTGCTACTATTTCCATGCTGAGTCAACAGAAAGCTGATTTGGGGCTTCATGACAGAATAATCACCTAACTCTGCATTGAATCAAATTCATGAAGTTCGGAGCGTGGAAGGGATTTTGGTCCATGTTCTAATTAGATACTGAATATAATCAGTGGTGTTTGAATTGAAAACTCTCAAATCTAGAACGACTAAATATTGTTTCAAACCAGTCACTAAATGCTTCCATCTAAGATTTCAGATCCCAGAGAGGACATCACGGTGCATACCTTTAGTAACAGTTGTTTGATCTCTTTCTCAAGATCTTTCACTTTAGCTTCCCGCTCAGTTACCATCTGTTTTAATTCTCCAATCACAGAGCCCTGCTTCTGGGTTTCACAGTTCTGCTGCTGGCTCAGAATTTGGCTGGTGTCCTTATTCTTTGACTCATGCTGACTTAAACGGCCCATAATCTCCTGCATTTGTTTCTGCTGTTTCTGTAAAACAATCCATTGTAATAGGCAAGTGTTACTGTTAAAGTACAAACATTTTCTCTTTATTTATGACATCCAACATGAAAACCTAATATTACCATTCTTGCCAGTGAGGAATAGTGAATGCAGGGGATGCAGGGAATGAAGGGGAAGGAGGGGGAAGCAACAATTCAGGCATCATTCAATTACTAAATACTTTCACTCCTATTTCAATTTAAGTAAACAATATTGCTTACCAGCAATGCACCAACCAGTTCATCATCGTGTTTCCCTTTTTCAAGAAGGGTCACTACTTGACTCTTCAAAATCTTGAGCTCACTGGACAGAACTTTGTTCCGGGCTTTTGATCCATCAAATTTATTTTTGAGATCCTCATGATCTTTTTTCAACCTCTCATGGTCACCAGTCATTTTCTAAGCAAATATACAATCACATACAACTTGTGTATAAAACAGGCTATACAGCAAGATTACTATTGATATGACAGCTTTTACTATTAGACAATAGACCATCTTGTACTGATGGGGCTAATTCTGCCGTTATGTCTCACAGATTGCTCGACCCTACAAGGATGTTCGAGTATTCCTAATGTGTTGCCATTGTTTTATTCTTTCATTCAAGGATTTAAATTCTTGGATCACTGGGGTATGTTTTGTGGTAAGCATAAGTTATACAAGAGAGGCGGTTTGCACCTTAATAGGTTGGGGACCAGAATTCTGGCAGGCAGGTTTGCACTGCAACACAGCTACGTTTAAACTAAGTAGTGGGGGGGAGGGGACAAACTGGATGGTTAAGAAGGAAATTGAAGGGAAAGTTAGAACAAGGGAAGTCAAGAAAAACAACTATATCAATGAGGCAGAAAACTCAAAAAGGGATCATGCTGTAAGGTTGAGTGAACTAGGAGTTAATGGGAAGGGTGAGGGCAGTAATAAATTAAAAATACTATACATGAATGCACGAAGCGTTAGAAATAAGATGGATGAGCTTGAGGCTCTTTTGGAAATTGGCAGATACGATATTGTGGGGATAACTGAGACATGGCTTCAAGTGGACAGGGCCTGGGAAATGAATATTCAAGACTACGCGTGCTATCTTAAGGACAGATTGACGGACAGAGGGGGTGGGGTGGCCATGTTGATAAGGGATGATATTCAGTACCTTGCGCGGGGGGACCTAGAATCAGGGGATGTAGAGTCAGCATGGATAGAGCTGAGAAATTCTAAGGGTAAAAAGACTCTTTTCGGAGTTATCTACAGGCCCCCAAACAGTAGTCTGGATGTCGGATGTAAGTTGAGTCAGGAGCTGAAATTGGCCTGTCGCAAAGATGTTACTACAGTTGTTATGGGGGATTTCAACATGCAGGTAGACTGGGAGAATCAGGATGGTATTGGACCTCAAGAAAGAGACTTTGTGGAGTGCCTCAGAGATGGATTCTTAGAGCAGCTGGTGCTGGAGCCCACCAGGGAGAAGGCAATTCTGGATCTGGTATTGTGCAACGAACCAGAATTGATCAGGGACCTTGAAGTGAAGGAGCCATTGGGAAGTAGTGACCATAATACAATAAGCTTCAATCTGCAATTTGAGAGGGAGAGGGTACAATCAGAAGTAACAATATTTCTGTTGAATAAAGGGAACTATGGAGCTATGAGGGAGGAGCTGGCCAAAGTACAATGGTGCAATACCTTAACAGGGATGACAGTGGAGGAACAACGGCGGATATATCTGTGTATAATGCAGAAGATGCAGGATCAGTTCATTCCAAAAAGGAAGAAAGATCCTAGGAGGAGGCATGGGCGGCCGTGGCTGACAAGGGAAGTTAAGAAACATATAAAGTTAAAAGAGAAAAAGTATAACATAGCAAAGCTAAGTGGGAAAACGGAGGACTGGGAAGCTTTTAAAGAACAACAGAGGATTACCAAGAAGGAAGTACGCAGAGAAAAAATGAGGTATGAAGGTAAACTGGCCAAAAATATAAAGGAGGATAGTAAAAGCTTTTTTAGGTATTGAAAGGCAAATAAATGGTTAAGACTAAAATTGGGCCCTTGAATACAGAAACAGGGGAATATATTACGGGGAACAAAGAAATGCAGAAGAATTGAATTGGTACTTCAGATCTGTGTTCACTGGGGAAGACACAAGCAATCTCCCTGGGGTAACAGTGGCTGAAGGACCTGAACTTCAGGGAATTTATATTTGCCAGGAATTGGTGTTGGAGACACTGTTAGGTCTGAAGGTTGATAAGTCCCCGGGGCCTAATGGTCTACATCCCAGGGTACTGAGGGAGAAATCGTGGATGCGTCGGTGATTATTTTCCAGAGTTCGATAGATTTGGGATCAGTTCCTGCGGATTGGAGGGTGGCTAATGTTGTACCACTTTTTAAGAAAGGTGGGAGAGAGAAAGCAGGAAACCATAGACCAGTTAGTCTGACCTCAGTGGTGGGAAAAATGCTAGAATCTATTATAAAGGACGACACATCTGGATAGTAGTAACAGGACAGGTCAGAGTCAGCATGGATTTATGAAGGGGAAATCATGCTTGACAAACCTTCTGGAATTTTTTGAGGATGTGACTCTTAAAATGGACGAGGGAGATCCAGTAGATGTAATGCACCTGGACTTTCAGAAAGCTTTTGATAAAGTCCCACATAGGAGGTTAGTGAGCAAAATTAGGGCGCATGATATTGGGGGCAAAATACTAACTTGGATTGAAAGTTGGTTGGCTGACAAGAAACAAAGAGTAGTGATAAACGGCTCCATTTCGGAATGGCAGGCAGTGACCAGTGGGGTACCGCAGGGATCAGTGCTGGGACTGCAGCTTTTTACAATATATATTAATGATATAGAAGATGGTATTAGTAATAATATTAGCAAATTTGCTGATGATACTAAGCTGGGTGGCAGGATGAAATGTGAGGAGGATGTTAGGAGATGACAGGGTGACCTGGACAGGTTAGGTGAGTAGTCAGATGCATGGCAGATGCAGTTTGATGTGGATAAATGTATGGTTATCCACTTTGGTGACAAGAACAGGAAGGCAGATTACTACCTAAATGGAATCAATTTTGGTAAAAGGGCAGTACAAAGAGATCTGGGTGTTCTTGTACACCAGTCAATGAAGGTAAGCATGCAGGTACAGCAGGTAGTGAAGAAGGCTAATAGCGTGCTTGCCTTCATAACAAGAGAGATTGAGTATAGAAGCAAAGAGGTCCTTCTGCAGCTTTACAGGGCCCTGGTGAGACCGCACCTAGAATATTGTATGCAGTTCTGGTCTCCAAATTTGAGGAAAGACAGTCTGACTATTGAGGGAGTGCAGCGTAGGTTCATGAGGTCAATTCCTGGAATGGCGGGACTACCTTATGCTGAAAGACTGGAGCGACTGGGCTTGTATATCCTTGAGTTTAGAAGACTGAGAGGGGATCTGATTGAGACATATAAGATTATTAAAGGATTGGACACTCTGGAGGCAGGAAACATGTTTCCGCTGATGGATAAGTGCCGAACCAGAGGACACACTTAAAAATACGGTGTAGATCATTTAGGACAGAGATGAGGAGAAACCTTTTCACTCAGAGAGTGGTGGCTGTGTGGAATGCTCTGCCCCAGAGGGCAGTGGAGGCCCAGTCTCTGGATTCATTTAAGAAAGAGTTGGATAGAGCTCTCAAGGATAGTGGAATCAAGGGTTATGGAGATAAGGCAGGAACAGGATACTGATTAAGGATGATCAGCCACGATCATATTGAATGGTGGTGCAGGCTCGAAGGGCAGCATGGCCTACTCCTGCACCTATCGTCTATTGTCTATTCTCCCATGTCTCATGCTTACTTATTCTAATAGCAAACTAGTATTTGTCAAGAGGATTCACCCTTCCCTTGTGACACTCTTGGCTCCTCAGTTCTGCATCTAATTCTTTCTCCATTGCTATGCCCTTCCTTTACTCACTATGCTGATTTCAAATCATTAAGCCTCCTGATTAAAAAATGTTGACAAATGGTCACTTATTAGTAAAGTGAATGTTGCTGAAATGATACCTGCTATCAAAGCTTTTTGTTTCCTATTCACTGGGATAAATGCAAAAATACCAAATTTCAAATGATAACTATAATCTATACTCCAGGAGGAAAAGGTGCTGACTGATAAGGCACAAGGCTTGAACATATTATTTTCATTTTCCTTGCTCCTTCTTTTAATTATACAGGAGCTTGGGGCTCTCTATAGCTCCCATTACTTTCTCCATTTGCAATGGCCTTGGCCATTCAGAGTTGACTCACCAGCCAAACAACACCCTTTACCTTGTAGTGTAATTACTGTGATTGTTTGAAATGTGGCATTTTTGTGTTTCACCTGCTGAGCAAGGTATAAAGTAACAGGACAATCAATGTAAATAATGTTTGTAGAACTTGCTACTTGTCTTCCATAATTGAATGCTTATGATATCACAGACAATGTTTTTGACTAGTGTGAACAAATAACAAGATCCTACAACATTCTTGAAGAGAGATAGAAAAGTACAACCAAATCAAACAGTATACTGAACAATTCAGCATCCTCTATCCCCCTGCATTCGTAATACTTAGGGCACTCAGCTCTGACTTTGATATTTAGAAATTAGCCTTGAGACCTTTGTGAATGGAAATAAATGGTGAATTTCTCACGGGTAGTGCTGTATTATCCAGAGATTATAAAGTACTTACTTCGAATGCTTCCTTCCTTTCTTTCTCTAGTGTACGAATGTATGCTACATTTTTGTCTTGATTTGACAAACGCCGCAATCCTGAAATACCTAGCATTTCTTCTTCCACACTGTGTTCAGATGACCGTCCCTTCTGGTTATTTAGCCCCATTTGGCTTTCCAACTCTTGGATCTAGTTAAACATGAGAAATAATAAGATATGCAAGAATAGACTGTGCCACAATGATATTTTTTGCAATAAACCTGATTACGAACCTCAAATATCCTCGGTAACATTGCTAATCACCAGCAGTTTCTTTTCTTTAAAACTGAAAAAGTGAGGTGAATTGCCTCAGGTCAATCATGCAGAGCATCAAAAAACTAAAAAATGTGCAGCAGATAGAGATAGTGAAAGAAAGAAAGAACTGGAACTTAGACAGAGGCCTTCATGACTTCAGGACATCCCAAAATACTTTATGTCATACTAAGCTATCCTCATTTAACACTTTTAATGTGCTCCTAGAAAAAAGTTCACTAATCAAAAATATGCTAAATAGACATTGTTATCTCATAAGAAAATGTTTAATTAGAATGGGTTACATCCTGGCCTGTAATTTTTACATTGATAACTATTGACTAGCTTGACTTACTTCTAGAAATCCACTTACTAATTCTTAAGAACTCATTACCTCTTTCAAATTACCTCCAGCTCACCACCTCTTCTATTGCTCGCCCCCATCATATTCCAAGCCTGCAGCCTGCCTCTTTCTTCCCTGATCCTCCGGCTCCCCTCCTTCTTGCCATTTCCCTCCACTGAACTCTCGCTGTAAGCAAATACTGAGGAGGACGATTTTGGCAAGAGGAGGACTTTGGCAAGAGGAGGGAATGGGAGTGCAAGAGATTCAGAAAAAATAGTGAGGAGGAGGAAAGTGGTGAGCAGGAAAGACAGTGAAGTCATAGTTTGATTCTAAAAAAGAATGAGCAAACTCAATAATCTCGCGAAAACAAAAATGACAACAGTGATATTTGGTAAATGTCCCAAAATCTATTGAATGCACAAAAATAAAATGCAGAATGCAGTTTAATTAGGGAATACACATACCTTCAAACTGCTGTCATATAGGAAATGAGGCAACCAATGTTTGCATCGCAAGGTCTCACAGTCATAATACCAAAGGACAATAATGCCTTTCTTCTATACAGTGGCATGGGTTCTTTTAGAATCATAGAATCCCTACAGTGCAGAAGCAAGCCATTTAGCCCATTGAGTCCACAATGACCCTCTGAAGGGCATCCCACTCACAGCCACCCTCTCACCCTATCCCTTTAACCTTGCACTCTCCCATAGTTAATCCATTTAGTCTGCTCATCCCTGAAGCCATGGGCAATTTAGCATGGCCAATCCACCAAACCTGCACATCTTTGGACTATGGGAGGAAACCTGACTACCTGGAGGAAACTTATGTAGACACTCAGAGAATATGCAAACTCCACACAGAAAGTTGCCCAAGGGTGGAATTGAGCCCAGGTCCTGGTGCTGTAAGGCAGTAACGCTAACCATTGAGCTACCGTGCTGTCCTCTGTACGTCCTAAATGGCAGACAAATATAATTCTAACATCTCATCTGAAAACTGGCACACTAACAGTGTAGCACTGTCTGAGTAGTGCAGTGAGAATGCTCATTTTTCCAGAATGGGACTTAAACCTACAACCTTTTAACACAGAAGTAAGATTACAACCACTGAGCGACAGCTGACAATTATGAACAGACTCGGCCCTTCAAAAAAATCATGGTTGATTGATTTTAACCTCAATTCTACATTCTTGCAATATCCCTGACAATATTTCATTTCTTTGGTAATTAAGAATCTATCTACCACAACCCTAAAATATTTAAAGATTATGCATTAGGTGTAATTTGATAGTACAAAGCTAATCTTTAATAAAGTGTAGATTGCAGGAGTGAGGAAGGACTGAGGGTGCTGCTGAATTTTGTAGATGGTAAAAAAGAAGACAGATTGGAGGTTAAGAATGAAAAGACAATTGGTTATGAGATGACATATTATTTCTCATATCTCATTTGGGAGTGGCATACCATCAGTGTTACAGACAGGAAACCAAAACCAGAGAATCCAAGCACACAGGTAGACATTGCCAATATTAATCCATCAAATTAATTAGACTTGTCTGAGATGTAAAGATACTCGATGAAGGATAACTGAAAAGAAAACTTTCAAAGCCCAGCAAAGCTTATGAAGGTGATCAATCTATACTGACTTAGCACAGTGACAGGACTGGAAGCTGTGAGCACTGAGGCTGTAAAGGTGTCAATAAATAGCATAAGGAATTTTGGAAGGTATTTGGAAAACTGGTTCAAAAGAACCATAAATTTCAGCCTTGCTTGAAATAGTGGATTTATCTTCCAGTTTATAGCACAAGCGTGCAATTGATTCTTTTGTTCAACCAACATCTTTGATTAATATATAATATTGGGCTACATTTAACCACATACATTCCTCCAATTAAATTAGGAAAGACAATGGTTTAAGACTTGGTTACATTTAGTAAATTAGTGACAAAGTTCTGGCTCATTGCTGATCTCCTCCTCCAAATGCACAGTGGTTAGCACTGCTGCTTCACAGCGCCAGAGACCCGGGTTCAATTCCAGCCTTGGGTGACTGTCTGTGTGGAGTTTGCATATTCTCCCAGTGTCTGCGTAGGTTTCTTCTGGGTGCTCTGGTTTCCTCCCACAGTTCAAAAGATGTGCAGGTTAGGTGAATTGGCCATGCTAAATTGCCCGTAGTGTTAGGTGAAGGGATAAGTGTAAGGGTCTGGGTGGGTTGCTCTTCAGAGGGTCGGTGTGAACTTGTTGGGCCGCACTGTAAGAAATCCAATCTAATCTAATCTAAATCAAAAACAAATACCAATGAATCAGAAATAACCCAACAGTTGCGACCCAGATACTACAATTTTAGTTACCACCACCGGTAAATGAGGAACAACCCTACCCTACAACTTGCATTGGGATGCCTTACCTTCTTCTGCAAGATTTGGATCTGCTGAGCTCTCCCGCGCCATGTCCCCTTGTTATTCAGTAAATGTTGTATATTCACATCTTCTCCCACTTCATTAACTAATACCTGGTAAAAATAAGGACACCTTCACTGCATTTTGGGTGACCACTTTGCAGAGCACCTCCATACACTCTGTGACCCCGCTGGCTGCCAGTCACTTTAATTCTCTGCCCCATCCCCATTCTGATGTGTCGGAATCTCTGTCTCCTAAACAGTTACATTGAAGCTCAATAGAAATTTGAGGAACAGCACTTAACTTTTCATCTAGTCATTTTGCAGCCTTGCTGCACTTAGCACCCAAATCAACAATTCCAGATAATAACATTGTCAATTGTCGAAAAAACCCTTCAGGTTCACTAATGCCCTTGAAGGAATGAAACTGCCATCCTTACCACATTTGCCTTCATGCAACTCCAGACCTACAGCAATGAGGTTGACTCTTAACTGCCACTGGGCAATAAATACTGGGCTCGCCAGTGAAGCTCTTGTCCCATGAATGATTAAAAAAAAACTTCTGCCCCCATTCTTTTGGACAACAGCTGTTAGCAATGGTTTTGCTGTCCCCATTTAAACCTCTTCTAGACCCACCTTTACTTTTTCTACTTTTCACATCATCATCTCCTTTGCTTTACAACATTATTCGTTTTTGCTATTTTTCCCCCTTTCTTGGCTTTCAACTTATTAGGAACCTTTTTATCCTTTCCTCCCTCCCATCCTTTACCTTCACACGCTTGTTTAAGAGCTAATACAGCTTTTATCTAGTTCTGATGAAACTTGAAACATGTACATCAGACCGATTTTTCATCTCCATCAGTGCTGCAATGAAGTTTCAAATGAAATTACATATGGGAGTAACCTTAACCTAACTGTCACCCCTTTCAATTCAGAAAACTGATAAGTTTAAGTGCAATGCCAGTTTAAACCCTGCCTAGTTCTACTCTCAGTTGAAGTCAGTGGATGGGTTTATAACACTGGAATTTAATACTATCCTACATGTTTCCGATATGACAAGTAAAAACATTTCAGGTAACAGTAACTTGCTCATTTCTATGGTGTGGGTGGATGTAGGAGCCTGCTGTTGTAATCAACCAATATTACTAGCTTTACCATAATTCAGATGTCATACCTTGTGGGCCATTTTCAACTCTTGTTTGACACTCAGTATTTGGTTTCGAGACTCAATCAGTTTTAGATTGGTTGCTGCAAGTTTTTCATGTAGGGCTTTTGCATCAAGGATGTCAGACTGCTGTAAACAAGCACCAGAATTCAACATATAATTACAATGTGTACCAAGGTACAGATTGAGGATCATGGTTATCATTGTAGTTTTCTCAATAATTTTTGTGAGTATTGCCAAAAATTATTCAAGTGAAAATAATTGATTGCGACATGTTGAATGGGAACAGCAGAAGTGAGAAAACAAAGGAAAGAGAGATTGGGGAGGATGCATTTCCCTGGCCTTTTCCTGATCTATGACTGTATTACCATTGTATATAAAATAAATAAGCTTCTCAAATGTCTGCTGAAGGCACTGCAATAAAATGGGAATAGAACTGAGGAAAATTCAGAGAGAAAGGCAACTGGAAATGGAAAAAACACCAAAAACTCATGAAGAGAATAAAGGAAATAACAAGCATGAGTGATGACAAAGGACAGTGAAGGTTGTATGAAGCAGCACTGCAAGAGGAGGCCACTTGGCCCATCGTGTCCGCATCAGTTCTCTGAATAAGCATCGTGCCTTCCTGCCATTATTTCTGCCCTTTTCTCAAGTGTGACCTTGTACATTGTTTTTATTCAATTAGTCATTTAATACTAATACCCTGTTGAATATCAACTGAACCAGCCTCCACCACATGCCTAAGGACTTGCTGTGTGAAAAGTTTTTTTTTTCCACACATCGCATCTGCTCTTTCTTTTACCAATTACTTCCAAACTGTGCCATCTCATTCTCAATAATTTAATAAGTGAGAACAATTTGTCCCCATCTAGTCTGTCCATACCCCTCAAGTTATTTGAAAACTTAAATCATATTTTCTCAGCCTTTTCTTCTCCAAGGGAAACAATCCCAACTTATCCAATCTATCTCCATGATTATGGTAGACAGGTTAATGGAAGTTAAGAAGGTAGGGGAACAACTTGCGAAAAAAAAGTGCAAAAGCCAGCTGGAGATGCAGAAGTACAAAGAAACAAAAGAAAAGTAACAAATGACTGTGAAGAAAATTCAGATATTTGCAGCACAGAAAGATGCCATCATGTCCTTGCCAGTAAAACAAAGATCTGACTAAACTAACCCCATTTTACAGCTTTTGGCCCACAGTTCTGCAGGCTAAGGCAACACAAGTGAATATCTAAATACAGTTTAAATGTTACAAGAGCTTCACCTTTTAGGCAGTGAGCTCCAGACTTCAACCACCCTGAATGAAAAACTTCTTCCTCAACTTTCCTCTTTAGCCTTCTGCCTCTTTCCTTAAATATATGTGCTCTCTCTACTCATGGAATAACATTCTTTCCACCCTATCTCTGGCCGTCATATTCTCATATATCTCTATCAGATGTAGATGGGCAGACAGAAGGGAGGCCAATAGCTACAAGTATTGGCAACATCAGAGTAGGAAATAAAGGAAGCATATAAGATGAACAACTAAAGACAGAGGAAAGGCAAAAAGAGTAAGAGAGACTCAGTCTTATTATTTACACTGACCAGTGAGCTGTTTTGTATCCTGGGAGACAATTCTTTGTTGGTGCGTCCAGATGATTCTTTGGTGCTGGCTGTTTGAGTGGCATCAAGCTATCAAAACAACCATTATATAATTGAGGGCATAAAAATGTTACAACTATTAAATATCAAAATGATGACAGGAACAGTAGGCCATTGTGCTCTCACTTTTTCAGCTTATGAAACAAATTTACCTGACAGCAGTAGCAAAAGTAGTAACAAGATTTTCAACATTAGGACTATATGAGATGGCACGAGACAAACATGTGTGCCACTTCCATAACCAACTTTGACCTGTTCTGAAATAGTGGTTTTCTCTGGCATTTGTCCAGGCCACAACATTAAGATTGACAATGAAAAAAGCTGATCTCTAATTATCTTTGTACAGTGTAAACTAGCTACAATTAGTCAGCCAACTTGTACAAGAAGGACAGTGCAATGGCTCCAACACTACCCTCCACGTAAGGTCTGGGAAACAGAATCAAAGTTTAAAATTGCCCTTTTCAAGCAAATGTTCAGGCTGTAGCCACTGCAAGTACAAGCATTTGATGCCATACCGCAGCTTTGCTCTATAAATGTAGAATTCCTACAACAATATTATGTCAAGATACTACAGAATCGCAGCCATTTTTGAAGCATAACCATCATAAAATTCAAATATTACTTGATATTCAATGATCTGACTCAGGATGAAATGGTTATGGAACAGTCTGAACATCAAACAACAATAGTTTAAAATCAGGTTAACTCGGAGTGCAAGAAGTGCTTCTAGCAGAAACCTTGCTGTTTGGTCAATGTGACAACAGTAGAAAACCCAGTACCATTTTTAAAAGACACAGATTGAATCAACAGAGATCAACATCTGCCCACAGATTTTATGTTCATGGCAGAGCCATATCAGAAGATTTCTAACTCTCAGTACCAAATCCATCTCTCTGGACTTGTACTAGTGTCAAGGATAATAATCTATTCAACAATACTTCCTGGAGCACAGAGTACATGCTCTAGTTCAGGAATTGATAATTGTTCCAACCTTACAAAACTCTTTGTTGTTTGTCTGGGCTATGTTACTTAGAAAAGATGAGATGTCTCAAATGACTTCACATATAAGCTACCATGACCGTTATTATGGAGGTAAAATACATTTATAACTAAACACCTCTCTGTCCATCTGGCACCTTATTTAAGTCAGAGGAACAGTTCTGGTGGAAATATCACATTTCTTTTGTACCCACAGGCTGATACACTGGGGTGAAAGATTGAATATCATTGTTGCCAATTCCTCATTGTGCCTCTGAGATTCCGTGAGAAGGCAGCAACCACACCACCTTTTCCAGCTCCTGTAACTTGTTGCCCAGCTGCTTGATTTTGGATTTCAGGCTCTCATTTTCCACGGTTAGCTCACGATTCCGTTTGGAAAGCTCGACAATTTTGGTTGCAGCCACGTCCCCTGCTATACCAGCTGTTCCTGCAACACAGTCATATACTTTAGCTAGTTGGCATAGTGTTTCAAAGAGCTGCCTGCAGAGACTGCCTTTGGTTCATTAACAGGCAAGTGATATGCCATGTTTATCACAGAATTATAGAATTCTTACAGTGTGGAAACAGGCCATTTGGCCCAACAAGTCCACACCGACCCTCCGAAGAGTAACCCACCCAGATGTATACCACCTACCCTATTATCCTATATTTACCTCTGACTAATGTACCTAACATACACATCCCTGAACACAATGGGTAATTTAGCATTGCCAATTCACCTAACCTGCACATCTTTAGATTGTGGGAGGAAACCGGAGCACCCGGAGGAAACCTACGCAGACACGGGGAGAATGTGTAAACTCCAAACAAACAGTCGCCCGAGGCTGGAATCAAACCCGGGTGCCTGGCACTGTGCTAACCACTGAGCCACCGTGCCACCTAACTAATTCTTCCCTTGTCTTCAATTTGTCCCCTTCACTGAAGTCTTCAAGGGATTCCCAGCACATTTTTTTGTCAGGCAAGGGAATTAAGGGTTATTAATTCATAATGGGTGGATGAAGTCAAGATGCTTAGGAGCACAGAAGCAGGAGTAGGCCACTCAGAGCATTGAGCTTACTGTACAATTCAATTAGATGATGGCTGATTATCTGCCTTAACATCACTATCCTACACTGTCCTCTTAATCACTTGATGTCGTTAGTATCCTGAAATCTCAGTTTCTGCCTTGAACATGTTCAATGATTGAGCTTCCATAGTCTTAGAGATTTACCACCTTCTAAATGAAAAATTCCTCCTCATCTTAACTTTAAATGGGCTATATGACCTCTGTTTCTAGATTCAGCAACCAGGAGAAACATCTTATTTACATTCAAAGAATTTTGTAAGTTTCAATGAGATCCTAGTCTTTGAAATGTTAGAGAATGTGGGCCCCTTCAACTCTTCTCGTAAAATAATCTCGCAATCCCAGGGATTAGCTGGTGAAACTTTGATGTAATTCTTCCATGGCAAACATTTTTAAAAATTCATTCAACTGACGTGGGCATCATTAGCTAGGCCAGCATTTATACAACATCCCTAATCGTGCTTAAGAAGGTGTGGTGAGCTACCTTTTAAACACGCAGTCCTTGGTGTGTAGGGATACCCACAGTGCTGTTGGGAAGATAGTTACAGAATTTTAATCCAGCTCTTTAGATAAGGAGACCAAGACTGAATACATGACTCCAGGTGTGGCACCTTAAGAATCTACAAATTACATTAAAACATCTTGTCTCTACTCAAGTATCCTTGTGATGAAGGCCACATATCATTTGCCTTCCTAAACACTTGCTGAACCTGTGTGCTGGTGTTTGGTCAGTCATGATAAGGATAACAAGGTCTCTTTAAACATCAATTCTTCCTAACTCCTCAAATTTGAGAAATATTGAATACTTTTTTTACACTTATTTTCATTCCATTCCATCTGCCATGCTCTTGACAATTAATTGAGCTGGTCCAAATCTCCTTATAGTCTCTTTGCTTTCTCCTCATAACTTACAATGACACATATAGTTTTGTATCATCAGAAAGTTTGGAAATATTACATTCAGTCCACACATTCAAATCTTTAACACAGATTCTGAAAAAGTGTAGCTTCAGCAATGATCCTTGAGGCAGAACTGCCATCCTCAGAATGATCCATTTATTCCTACTCTTTGTTTTAGAACATAGAACATAGAACAATACAGCACAGAACAGGCCCTTCGGCCCACGATGTTGTGCCGAACTTCTATCCTAGATTAAGCACCCATCCATGTACCTATCCAAATGCCACATAAAGGTCGCCAATGAATCTGACTCTACCACTCCCTCGGGCAGCGCATTCCATGCCCCCACCACTCTCTGGGTAAAGAACCCACCCCTGACATCTCCCCTATACCTTCCACCCTTCACCTTAAATTTATGTCCCCTTGTAACACTCTGTTGTACCCGGGGAAAAAGTTTCTGACTGTCTACTCTATCTATTCCCCTGATCATCTTATAAACCTCTATCAAGTCACCCCTCATCCTTCGCCGTTCCAACGAGAAAAGGCCGAGAACTCTCAACCTATCCTCGTACGACCTACTCTCCATTCCAGGCAACATCCTGGTAAATCTTCTCTGCACCCTCTCCAAAGCTTCCACATCTTTCCTAAAGTGAGGCGACCAGAACTGCACACAGTACTCCAAATGTGGCCTAACCAAAGTCCTGTACAGCTGCAACATCACCTCACGACTCTTGAATTCAATCCCTCTGCTAATGAACGATAATACTCCATAGGCCTTCTTACAAACTCTATCCACCTGAGTGGCAACCTTCAAAGATCTATGTACATAGACCCCAAGATCCCTCTGTTCCTCCACCTGACCAAGAACCCTACCATTAACCCTGTATTCCGCATTCTTATTTGTTCTTCCAAAATGGACAACCTCACACTTGGCAGGGTTGAACTCCATCTGCCACTCCTCAGCCCAGCTCTGCATCATATCTAAGTCCCTCTGCAGCCGACAACAGCCCTCCTCACTGTCCACAACTCCACCTATCTTTGTATCATCTGCAAATTTACTGACCCACCCTTCGACTCCCTCCTCTAAGTCATTAATAAAAATTACAAACAGCAGAGGACCCAGAACTGATCCCTGCGGAACTCCACTTGTAACTGGACTCCATGCTGAATATTTACCATCTACCACCACTCTCTGACTTCGACCGGTTAGCCAGTTTTCTATCCAATTGGCCAAATTTCCCTCTATCCCATGCCTCCTGACTTTCCGCATAAGCCTACCATGGGGAACCTTATCAAATGCCTTACTAAAATCCATGTACACTACATCCACTGCTCTACCCTCATCCACATGCTTGGTCACCTCCTCGAAGAATTCAATAAGACTTGTAAGGCAAGACCTACCCTTCACAAATCCGTGCTGGCTGTCCCTAATCAAGCAGTGTCTTTCCAGATACTCGTAAATCCTATCCCTCAGTACCCTTTCCGTTACTTTGCCTACCACAGAAGTAAGACTAACTGGCCTGTAATTCCCGGGGTTATCCCTATTCCCTTTTTTGAACAGGGGCACAACATTCGCTACTCTCCAGTCCCCTAGTACCACCCCAGTTGCCAGTGAAGACGAGAAGATCATTGCCAACGGTACTGCAATTTCCTCTCTTGCTTCCCACATAATCCTAGGATATATCCCGTCAGGCCCGGGGGACTTGTCTATCCTCAAGTTGTTCAAAATGTCCAACACATCTTCCTTCCTAACAGGTATCTCTTCTAGCTTATCAGTCCGTTTCACACTCTCCTCTTCAACAATACGGTCCCTCTCGTTCGTAAATACTGAAGAGAAGTGTCTGTTAACTAATTTTCAATTCATACATTATATTAGACCCAATCACAAGTGCTCTAATTTTGTTTACTAACTTCCTTGTGGTAACCTTATCAAAACCTTTCTGAAATCCAAAGACACCGCATCCTCTAATGCTCCTTTATCTGAGTTATAATTAACATCTTCAAATAACTCCAAAATATTTACCAAACATGTCTTTCCTTTAACGAATCCACGCTAATTCTACCCAATTACATCATTATTTTCTAAGTAACAGCAAATGACTGCAAATGCTGGAATCTGGACTGAAAATAAACAATGCTGGAAACCACAGCAGATCAGGCAGTGTCCATGGAGAGACAGGAAGCTAACATTTGCAGTCTAGATGACTCTTCAGCGCTCTAATGAAAAATTGCAGCACATCGCTGTGTAGGGAAACTTAGATTGGGATTATATTTAATGGGATTTAGAAGAATGAAGGGGGATCCTATAGAAACATATAAAATTATGAACAGAATAGATAAAATAGAAGCTGGGAGGTTGTTTCTACTGGCAGGTGAAATTAGAAATAGAACATAGAACATAGAACATAGAAGAATACAGCGCAGTACAGGCCCTTTGGCCCTCGATGTTGCGCCGATCCAAGCCCACCTAACCTACACTAGCCCACTATCCTCCATATGCCTATCCAATGCCCGTTTAAATGCCCATAAAGAGGGAGAGTCCACCACTGCTACTGGCAGGGCATTCCATGAACTCACGACTCGCTGAGTAAAGAATCTACCCCTAACATCTGTCCTATACCTACCACCCCTTAATTTAAAGTATGCCCCTTCGTAATAGCTGACTCCATACGTGGAAAAAGGTTCTCATGGTCAACCCTAATCATCTTGTACACCTCTATCAAGTCACCCCTAAACCTTCTTTTCTCCAATGAAAACAGCCCCAAGTGCCTCAGCCTTTCCTCAAAGGATCTTCCTACCATACCAGGCAACATCCTGGTAAACCTCCTCTGCACCCGTTCCGGTGCCTCCACATCCTTCCTATAGTATGGCGACCAAAACTGCACACAATACTCCAGATGTGGCCGCACCAGAGTCTTATACAACTGCAACATGACCTCAGGACTCCGGAACTCAATTCCTCTACCAATAAAAGCCAGTACGCCATATGCCTTCTTCACCGCACTATTTACCTGGGTGGCAACTTTCAAAGGTCTGTGTGCATGGACACCAAGATCCCTCTGCTCATCCACACTACCAAGTATCCGACCATTAGCCCAGTACCCGATCTTTTTGTTACTCATACCAAAGTGAATCACTTCACACTTAGCTGCATTGAACTCCATTTGCCACCTTTCTGCCCAGCTCTGCAGCTTATCTATATCCCGCTGTAACCTGCCACATCCTTCCTCACTGTCAACAACTCCACCGACTTTCGTATCATCCGCAATGGGGCATAGCATCAAAATAAGGAGGAGAAGATTGGGAACTGATTGAGGAGGAACTCCTTCAACCAAAGGGTTGTGAATCTATGGAATTCCCCACCCAGTGAAGCAGTTGAGGCTACCTCATTGAACATTTTTAAAGCAACGACAGGTAGATTTTTGAACAGTAAAGGAATTAAGGGTTACGTGAGCAGGCCAGCAACTGGAGCGGAGTCCACAAAAAGATCAGCTATGATCTTATTGAATGGTGAAGTGGGTGTGGGGACCTGATGGCCTACTCCTGCTCCTATATCTTATGTTCTTATGAAACATACTTTCCAGATTACTGAGGTTACAACTAATCCATTTCCATCGCACATTTAAAATGATGGAATATTTTATCCGGACAATTACTAATGTGATGAAGGTTTATAATGTATACTTATTATTATTTGGGAACTTGGATTCATCACCCCCCCCCACCACTTTCCCTTTCCTAGTCTTAGCAAAATATAGTCCTGGTTCTCAGTCACCACTCTCTTCCTCCTCTATGCTTGATCTCTGGCAGGCACATCAGCTTGTAACTATGCCATTGCCAGTATTTGACCAACTGCTCACTGCTCCTCCATTCACAGGTTGCTTTGCAATTTTAATTCATTAGCACCTATTGCCCATCCCTAGTTGCCATTGAAAAGGTGGTGGTGAGCTGCATTCTTGAATCACCGCAGTCCACTTTCCATATATATTTCCATAATGCTATAAAGCAAGAATTCCAGAATTTTGACCCAGTAACACTGAAGGAACAGCTGTTTATTTTCTAATTCTGGATGGTTTGGAGGGGAATTTGCAGGTAGTGGCATCCAAATGTATTGGCTGCACTTATCCTTCTAGATGGAAGCGATTGTGGGTTGTAAGGTGCTGTTTAAGAAGCCTTGGTGAATTTCTCCAGTGAATCTTATGAGTAGTAAATATTGTTGTTACTGATTGTCAGTGGTGAAGGGAAAAATGTTTGTGGACATGGTGCCAATCAAGCTGCTGCTGTGTCCTGAGTAGTTTCGAGCTTCTTCAATGTTCTTAGAAATGCATGCATTCAGGAAAGTGGGAAGTATTCCATCACACTTGTGCCTTGTAGATCATAAAGCAACTTTGAGGATTGAAGATGTTAATTATTCACTTCAGGATTCCTTGCCTCTGACCTGCTGTTGTGGCCACAGTATTTACATGGCTAGTTCAGTTATGTTTCTGGTCAATCATAGTTGCCAGGATGTTGATAAACATAGAACACAGAACAGTACAGGCCCTTCAGCCCTTGATGTTGTGCCGGCCTTTTATCCTACTCTAAGATCAGACTAACTTACACACCCTTCATTGTACTATCTTCCATGTGCCTATCTGAGAGTTGCTTAATGTCCCTCATGTATCTGACTCTACTATGACATGGTTCCTCATAGGAGACTGGTTAGCAAGATTAGATCTCACGGAATACGGGGAGAACTAGCCATTTGGATACAGAAGTGGCTCAAAGGTAGAAGACAGAAGGTGGTGGTGGAGGGTTATTTTTCAGACTGGAGGCCTGTGATCAGTGGAGTGCCACAAGGATCGGTGCTGAGTCCTCTAATTTTCGTCATTTATATAAATGATTAGGATGTGAGCACACAGAGGTATAGTTAGTAAGTTTGCAGATGACACCAAAATTGGAGGTGTAGTGGACAGTGAAGAAGGTTAACTCAGATTACAACAGGATCTTAATCAGATGGGCCAATGGACCGAGAAGTGGCAGATGGAGTTTAATTCAGATAAATACGAGGTGCTGCATTTTGGGAAAGCAAATCTTAGCAGGACTTACACACTTAATGGTATGGTCCTAGGGAGTGTTGCTGAACAAAGAGATCTTGGAGTGCAGGTTCATAGCTCCTTGAAAGTGGAGTCGCAGGTAGATAGGATAGTGAAAAAGACATTTGGTATGCTTTCCTTTATCGATCAGAGAACTGAGTACAGGAGTTGGAGGTCATATTGCAGCTGTACAGGACATTGGTTAGGCCACTGTTGAGTATTGCATGCAATTCTGGTCTCCTTCCTATTGGAAAGATGTTGTGAAACCTGAAAGGGTTCAGAAAAGATTTACAAGGATGTTGCCAGAGTTGGAGGATTTGAGTTATAGGGAGAGGCTGAACAGACTGGGACTGTTTTCCCTGGAGCATCGGAGGCTGAGGGGTGACCTTATAGAGGTCCTGCAGGAATAGGTTCTGGGACGTCTGCTCTTTGTGATTTTTATAAATGACTTGGATGAGGAAATGGAAAGGTGGGTTAGTAAGTTTGCTGAAGACATGAAGGTTGGCGGAAATGTGGATGGTGTGGAGGGCTGCTGTAGGTTGACAGGATGCAGAACTGGGCTGAGAAGTGGCAGATGGAGTTCAACTTGGAAAAGTGTGAAGTCATTTACTTTGGAAGGTTGAATTTGAATGCAGAATAGAGTTAAAGGCAAAATTCTTGGCAGTGTGGAGGAACAAAGGAATCTTGGAATCTATGTCCATAGATCTTTCAAAGTTGCCACCCAAGTTGATAGGATTATTGAGAAGGTTTACGGTGTGTTGTGCTAAACTTTCCCATCACTGAGGGGATTTGGGACATTTACGGAGCCTCTTCCACCAGTCAGTAATAGAGTCATAGAGATGTACAGCATGGAAACAGACCCTTCGGTCCAACTCATCCATGCCAACCAGATTTCCCAACACAATCTAGTCCCACCTGCTAGCACCCAGCCCATATCCCTCCAAACCCTTCCTATTCATATACCCATCCAAATGCCTCTTAAATGTTGCAATTGTAACAGCCTCCACCACTTTCTCTGGCAGCTCATTACATACACGTACCACCCTCTGCGTGAAAAAGTTGCCACTTTGGTCTTTTTTATATCTTTTCTCTCTCACCCTTGCCCCTATGCCCTCTAGTTCTGGACTCCCCCACCCCAGAGAAAAGACTTTGTCTATTTACCCTATCCATGTCCCTCATGATTTTGTAAATCTCTATAAGGTCACCCCTCAGCCTCTGACACTCCAGGGAAAACAGCCCCAGCATATTCAGCCTCTCCCTATAACTCAAATCCTCCAACCCTGGCAATATCCTTGTAAATCTTTTCTGAACCCTTTCAAGTTTCACAACATCTTTCCGATAGCAAGGAGACCAGAATTGCATGCAATATTCCAACAATGGCCTAACCAACATGACCTCCCAACTCTTGTACTCAATACTCTGACCAATAAAGGAAAGAATATCAAACACCTTCTTCACTATCCTATCTGACTGTGACTCCACTTTCAAGGAGCTATGAACCTGTTCTCCAAGGTCTCTTTGTTCAGCAACACTCCCTAGGACCTTACCATTATGTGTATAAAGTTTTGCTAAGATTTGCTTTTCCAAATTGCAGTACCTTACATTTATCTAAATTAAACTCCATCTGCCGCTTCTCAGCCCATTGGCCCATCTGATCAAGATCCCGTTGTAATCGGAGGTAACCTTCTTCTCTGTCCACTGAACCTCCAATTTTGGTGTTATATGCAAACTTACTAACAATATCTCTTGTTTAATTGTCCACTGTCTTCACGACTGGTGTGGCAGAATTGCAAAGAGGCCTGATGCATTGGGTGTGGAATCACTTAGCCTGTGTACCACTTGCTCCTCTTGCTGTTTGGCATACATGTTGTCCTGTTCTGTGGCTCCAACAGGTATTTAACACCTTTTTAGGTAAGCTGTTGCTACTCCTGGTATGCCCTCATGCTCTCTTCATTAGAACATAGAACAGTACACACAGGAACAAGCCCTTCAGTCCACAATGTTGTGCCGAACATGGTAAGCATGCCATACACCTTCTTTACTATCCTATCTTATTTGTGTGGTCACTTTCAGGCAACTATGGGCTTGAACCCAAAGATCTCTCGGTACCTCAATGTTGTTCAGGAGCCTGCCATTAACTGTATGCTTTTCCTTAACATTTGATCTCCCATAGAGCATCACCTCTTGCCCAGATTAAACTTCGCCTGCCATTTCTCCGTTCATATCTCCAACTGATCCAGATCCTGCTGTTCCTTTTGACAACTTTCTACACTATCCAAAACTCCACTGATCTTTGTGTCATCTGCAAACTTAGTAACCCACACATCTACATTTTCATTCAAGTCATTTACATATATCACAAACAGCAGAGGTCCCAGTATGGATCCCTGTGGACAACCATTAGTCACAGACCTCCAACCAGGAAAACACCCTTCCACCACTACCACTACAAATAGTTAACCTAACTCAGTATCTTTTCTTTAATTTTCTGATTTACAGCATGTCAATTCTGAATCCAAGCAGCTAAATCACCATGGATCCCATGCATCTTAATCTCCTGGATGAGCATACCATGACGTACCTTGTCAAAAGCCTTATTAAAATCCATGTAGACAACATGCTCTACCCTCATTGATCATCTTCACTACCTCCTTGGAAAATTCAATCAAATTAGCAAGACATGACCTGTCCTGCACAAAGCCATGCCAACTGTCCCCAAATAGGCCATGCTTTTCCAAATGTGCATAAGTCCTACCCAAAGAATCCTCTCACCAATGTGAGGCTTGGCAGCTTCCTGGATTATCCCTCTTTCCCTTCTTGAACAGAGGAACAACACAAGCTACGTACCAGTCCTCTGAGACCTCTCCAGTGGCTAGCAAGGACGCAAAGATCTTAGTCAATGCCCCAGAAATCTCCTCTCTTACCTCTCTCAATAACCTGGGGCATATACCATTAGGTCCTGGGGAATTAGTCACTTTCATGCTCTTCAAGAAACCTAACACCACTTCTTTCTTGATCTCAAGTGCCTTAACATATTAGCATGCTCCGCACAAGTCTCACTATCTTCCATGTCCATCTCCTGGGTGAATACCGATGCAAGGTACTCATCTAGGGTCTTGTCCATGTCTTCTGCATCCAAGTACAAGTTCCCTCGTTTGTCCTCGAGTGGTCCTTTCCTCTCCCTAGTTATCCTCTTGTTTTTAATGTATGCCTAGAAAGCCTTGGGATTCTCCTTTTTATCTTACTTGCCAAGTTCATTTTATGGCCCCTCTTTGTTCTCCTAATTCCCTGCTTGAATTCTTTCCCGTTTTCTTTATATTCTTCACAGGCCTTGTCAGAGTTTAGCTTCGTAAACCTTACATACGCATTGAACCTGGCTTGACGGTAAATGTAAAGTGGGGATATATGAGCTCATTACATTATAGATTGTGATTAATACATTTCAGCTTTTGATGGCCCACAGTATCTCATGGATATTAAGTCTTGAGTTGCTCAAAGTCTGTTCCATTTAGCACAATGACACCTCCAATCAATACAAATAGAGGATATTCTTAAGGAGAGGATGGGACTTTGTGTTCACAAGAACTATGCTCTGGGCTCTCTAAATTTTCCACAGTGATTTGGGGACTTACAGGGTGGATTTACTTACTGACTCTGTGTATTTTGAGTGGGGGCGGTGCGGTCAGGGAAATATTTTCAGGAATCCCCAAACAGGAAAATTCAAAGTATACTGGCCTAACAGTCTTCCCCTTCTCCTACAAATATATATGTACCAAACATGTTGCACTTCATAGTAATGCAATTCCATTTATTGCTGTTTGGAAAATAACTGATAAATCACCACAATCTCAACCCAAGGGCATAGATTTAAGATAACTTGCAAAACTAAAACAGAAATCAAGTGCAGTTATTTTTTAAATAGCCAGCCTTTGTTTCAGAGCTTAAATGCATAGCTTGATACAATGATGGACTCAATACAGTACAGGTAGACAACCCTTTATCTGAAATCCTGAAATCCAATAAGCTCCGAAAGCCTAAGGTTTCTTCGTGAAATTTTTTTTTTATTAAGGTTGTTTGGACGCCAAATAGTTAACCTAACTCCACACCAACTCAATGCGTGCCACTCAGATGCGACATGGAAGGGCATGGCCCAGCACTGGCAGACCTCAATTCTGTCTCAGTACTCATAGTACTCACAGTGAATCTGCTTTTCGGTAAGATCTTTTAAAAATTTCACCGTCAAGCTGTCACTTATTCGGAAAAATTCCGAATGCCGAAAACCAGCTGTTCCCGAGTGTTTCATTTAAACGATTGCGTATCTGCAATAGTCTTCAATGATAAACTGAATAAATAATTTGAGAAGAAATTAAATTGGATAGATTTGGCAAAAATAAGAGAAGTGGGATAGCTGGATTGTCCACACAAAGAACTGCACAGACTCAATGAGCCAAATGGCTTCCTTCTGTACTGTATAGCTCTTAGAATAATGCAAAAATATTGGAGGCCAATAAGTGCTTTTCATTCAGGAATATTTTTAAAAATTAAAGAAAAAATGAAAGAAAATATTCTTATCTTAGCTCTTGGACAGATGATCAGTCACATTTATAGTTAATGCCCCACTGAACAAGTTCCAAGATTGTGGTTTTATATTTCCGCCAGGTCTTTGTTAATTTTCTAATTTCTGAATTCAATAAGGTTGAATTGCATGTCACCTGGCTAATTCTAAAAATCTACCCTTCTTGATAATTACTTTATAAAATTGACATGTGGTATTCCCAAAGCATCTCAACATCCCCATCAGAGGCAAAAATAGAAGTTGCTGGAAAAGCTCAGCAGGTTTGGCAGCATCTGTGAAGAGAAGTCAAAGTTAACATTTCGGTTCCTGTGTTCTGACGAAAGGTCACCGGACCCAAAACGTTAACTCTGATTTCACTTCACAGATGCGTCCAGACATGCTAAGCTTTTCCAGCAACTTCTGTTTTTGTTTCTGATTTACAACACTGGCAGTTCTTTCGGTTTTTAACCCTACTAGAGGTGCAGCTTCATTATTTTGGAAGTCATTCAGACAGAGATCCACATACCAATACACTAGAGCACACCCCCAGTGGTACGTTTACCTGCCAGAGCAAGTCGATCTTCCTCACTTTTCTTTTTCAGGTGTTTGATTTCGAAATTTTTTTCATTAACGAGTTTGTAAAGCCGTCCATTCTCATCCCTCAGCTCATGGATCTGCTCCTGTAGCAGCTCGTTCTCATTCTCCAGCAAGCTGGAAAGTTCAAGGTTTCAAACAAAAGACTACTTACTACAGACATGCAAACAAAGATGGTCAAGGGAAGAATCTCTGCTTCATCCAGCCAGTCCCAGACAATGGTGATACCTTGGGACCTCACAGCAGATACACTAGCTCCCACCACTCCCAGAAAACCCATTGATTTATAGGGACAGGAGAGAACCCAGACTAAACACCCAGATTGATTTAGGGAAACAAATATCTGAGAACTTCTTCTTCAGGCCCTGAGACAATTGATACTAGTCCAGCAGCTCACTCAGACATGAATAATTCTTTTCAGTGCCTATCTTTCATACAAGGTGATCTCCACTCCTACCAGAAATAGGTTCAGCTTGCTCTTGTAGGAATTCAACAATATACCAGCCACTGCACAAGTGGGCAACCTGTTCCAGAATTACACTATTTTCTGGGAAGAGCTTCTGGCATCTAACCTGCAACAACTTTAAACTGTGGCCTAGTCCTCCCTAAACTATTGAACTGGAACAAACTGTCACCTTGAACATAATCTATTCCCTTCATCATTTTATAAAACTCAATCTGATCATTCCTTAAAGTTATATTGGCTCATATGATTAACAAAAATTCTTCAAACTGGAAATTAATCTTGTGGCTTTGACTCCTGAGTTGGCTGGATGAGTGCAGCTCCATCAATATTCGAGAAACTTTATATCAGAATCAGCTGTGTATATCATCTGTAAGATGGCCTGCAAAAACTCATCAAGGCTCCCTTAGTCAGCACCTTCAATTCTCATGACAACTGCCATCTAGAAAGACAAGGCTTATATGACCTCCTACAAGCTCCACTTCAAGTCACTTGTCACCTTGATTTGGACATATATCACAGTTACTTCAGTCTAGGTCAAAATCCTGGAACTTGCAGCCTAACAGCACGATGAATGATCTACACCAAATATGATGTGGAGGTGCCAGTGTTGGACTGGGGTGGACAAAGTTAAAAATCACACAACACCAGGTTATAGCCCAACAGGTTTATTTGAAAGTACAAAGCTTTCAGAGCACTGTTCCTTTGTCAGGCAACTAGTGGGACAGGATCATAGAACACAGAATTTATAGTAAAAGATCAAAGTGACATACAACTGATGTGAAGTTTTGAGCAAACCTTGATTGCTATCACTTAGAATGGGGATTAATGAATAACAAAAACGAGTTCAATCTGATCAGGGCAGGAACAAACTGGGTAGATGGTTTAACTTGAATTCAGCTGAGAAAATGTGGCACTGAGAGCTAGCAACAGTGACTATGACAACTACCAATAATTTTTGTAAAGACCTATCAGGCTCACTAAGGTCCTTCGGAGAAGGAAATTGGTCTTCCTTACCTGGTCTGATGGAGATATGATTTTGCATCCACAGCTAAGTTGGCTCTCCTTTGCTCTCTCAAATGGCCTAGCAAGCTACTCAGTTAAGAGTAACTGGGGATAGGCAACAAAATGCTGGCCTTGCCAGCAATGCCCACATCCCAAAAAAGTCTTTTTTTTTTAAAAAGGAAGCACAGAATTAGAAAACACTCCTTATCATTTGTTCAATTAGATTTCACATTTTCAAACACCATGATATATGATTCCACCCAGTAATATTCTGGTGCAATTGCTTAACCTAATCATACTGAAATAATTACAAACAGATGAATCAACACCCAAGTAAAAAGCAGCAGAGTGAAATTAATTTCAACAACATTTTGTCTGTAACTCTTTGCATTTTTCTATTTCTTGCTCCCACTTTTAAATGCCAATAAAAGTACTCCTTTGATGAAGCTAGTTTATATTGTAGCTTTATCATAGCAAAATATCCAAAGATGATTCACAAGAGTGTTATCAGACAAAAATTGACAGCAAGCTGAAAAAGGAGTCATTAGGATCGGTGATCAAGTGCTTGAGATACAGGTTAAGCAGTTTACGCCAAATGAACGTGTGAGAACTGTGTCTACTATTCATACAGCATTAGCTCAGTTCAAAATACTTTGGGCGGCACGGTGGCACAGTGGTTAGCACTGCTATCTCACAGCGCCAGAGACCCGGGTTCAATTCCTGCCTCAGGCAACTGACTGTGTGGAGTTTGCACATTCTCCCCGTGACTGCATGGGTTTCCTCCGGGTGCTCCGGTTTCCTCCCACAGTCCAAAGATGTGCAGGTCAGGTGAATTGGCCATGCTAAATTGCCCGTAGTGTTAGGTAAGGGGTAGATGTAGGGGTATGGGTGGGTTGCGCTTCGGCGGGGCGGTGTGGACTTGTTGGGCCGAAGGGCCTGTTTCCACACTGTAAGTAATCTAAAAAAAAGTAATCTAATCTAACTTCCACTCTGTACAAATTTCCCTGTTGAAGATCCTGTCCAATTTATTTTGGGCAGTTTGACAAAAATTACCACCAGCAACAAAAGACAGTGTCAGAACAGCTCAGAATCTTACAAGTTACATCAATAAAACCCAAACTGATTTCCATAAAAACATTTCCACAAGCCTAGCTTTGCAGGATCCGTTTATGGTGGTGTTGTGGTTCTCATTTGTAACCAAGATACACAGATTTAATGTGAGGAGCAAGGTGGTTTAGAGGAGATTGGACGAAAAATGTTTTCACCCAGAGGACTGTGGATGTCTAGAACTCACTGAAGGAGGAATAGATGTATTTAAGAAATATTTAGAAAAATACCACAGCATTCAAGGCTATGTGCCAAGTGATAGAAAACTTTGTTCCAAGCTGTAAAAACTGTGTCTCTGTAAACTTTCACTATTAGAGTGTGTGAACTAAACTGGAAGATTGCTCAGTGTTTTCATTGCTTACCAATTGAAATGCAGAAGTTGGGTTGACTTCTCTATGCAACATACCTGAAGCGACACCTGCTGGACATATTAGAGCATTACAATTTCTCAGGACAAATACAGTTAAGTATTCAACCTGGATGCAGAGAGGTCAGTGTAGTCAGAGGATCAGAAACCAGTGATTTGCAGATATTGGAGTGTCAGAAGCAAAACAAAACCCAGAAAATACTGGAAGCACTTAGGTGCATCTGTGGAGAGAACAGGTGTGAACCTTTCCTTATGGTTAACAGTCCTGTCTCTGCTCAACGATCTGCATTTGAAACATATCTATTTCTCTCTCCATGTCAGTTGCCTTACATGGAAATTTTTCAGCATCATTTCTTTAATTTTCTGATTTACAGCATCTGCAGCAATGCTTTAATAGGTAGGACCAAGTTTAACAGCTCTACTTCCAGGGGATGGTCTAGAACAGGGCTTTGGGGGCTGAGAGATGAAATTTTGGGGTGCAAACTCGGATACAACGAATACTGTTGTGGAAATCAAACCAAGTTACAACAATGCTTCTGCTCTAACAGGCATTTGCTTTCATTGCATTCCTCCTCTCCCCTGACCCTCCATTGGTCAGCACCACATCCTTTATTCAAAAAGGAAGCCAGAGTGCAGGAAGCTACAGACTAGTTAGATTAACATCTGCCACTGGGATAATTTTAGGAAGTTTTGTTTTTATTCATTCATGCGCTGTGGGCCTTGCTGGCCAGCATTTATGGCCCGTCCCCATTTGCCCTTAAGATGGTGGTAAGCTGCTTTCGAGAGCAGCTGCAGACCACGTGCAGTAGGTTGATTCACAATACCATTAGAAAGCAAATTCCAGGATTCTGACCCAGGGAGAAGTGGCTTGGAAGGAAACTTCAAGGTGATGGCGCTCCCACATATCTGCTGCCCTTGTCCTTCTAAATTGAAGTGGTTATGTGTTTAGAAAGTGTTGTCAAAGGATCTTTGGTGAATTTCTGCAGTGCATGATTTAGATTGTAAATAATGCTGTTTCTGAGCATCAGTGGGGGAGGGAGTGGATGTTTGTGGAGGTGGTGCTAATCAAGAGGACTGCTTTGTCCTGAATGGTGTCGAGCTCCTGGAGTGTTGTAGCTCCCCATCCAGACAAGTGGGGAGTACTCCATCACATTCCTGACTTGTGCCTTGTAGTCAGTGGATAGGCTTTGGGGAGTCAGATGGTGAGCTATTTGCCATGGTACTTCTAGCCTCTGTCTTGTTCTTGTAGCTACTGTATTTATATGGCAAGTCCAGTTGAGATTCTGATCAATGGTAACCTCAAGGACATTGAAGGCGGAGAAATCAGTGATGGCAATGCCACTGAATGTCAAGGGGCGGTGATTAGGTCGTCCCTTATTGGATATGGTAATTTCCTGGTATTTGTGTGGTGCAAATGTTACTTGCTATTTGTCAGCCCAATCCTGGATATTGGTCAGGTCTTGTTTTTTTTAAAATATGGACTGCTTCAGTAGTTGCAAATGGTGCTGAACATTGGGCAATCATCAGCGAACATCCCCTTCTGACTTTATGATGGAGGGAAGGTCATCAATGAAGTAGCTGAAGATGGTTTGGGCAATGACACTACCCTGAGGAACTCCTGCAGAGATGTCCTGGAGCTGAGATGACTGACTTCCAATGACCTCAACAATCTTCCTACACAGGCAGAAGTGGGTGTTCCTATGTGTCAGATATGACTCCAACCAGTGGAGAACTTGCGCCAATACTTACTAATTCCAGCTTTTCTAGGATTCCTTGATAACACACTCAGTCAAATGCAGCCTTGATATCAAGGATGACACTCTTACCACACCTCTGGAATTCAGATCTTCTATCCATGTTTGAACTAAGGCTATAATGAAGTCAGGAGCTGAATGGCCCTGGCAGAACCTAAACTGGTCATCACTGAGCAGATAGCATTGTTGACAGCACTGTTGACGACATCTTCTATCACTTTACTGATGATTGTGAATAAACTGATGGGGCAATAACTGGCCAGAATGGATTTGTTCTGGTTTTTAAGTGCAGGATATACCTGGGCAATTTTCCACCGTATTTGAAGAACTTGGCCAGGGGAATGGGAAGTACTGGAGCGCAAGTCTTCAGTCCTTTTGCTGAACTGTTATCAGGACCCATAGCCTTTGCAGTAACCAGTGCCTCCAACAGTTTTTTGATATTGAGTGGAGTGAATCGGATTGGCTGGAGACTGATATCTGTGATACTGGGAATTATGCTCGACCATGAGGTGACAGATTGTGCTTTATATAATTCTGCTGCTGTTGATAGCCCGTAGTGCCTCATGGATGTCCTGTCATAAATTGTTCGATCTGCTCGAAATCTCTTCTGTTTAGCACAGTGATGGTGCCAAATAACATATAGTCATAGAGTCATAGAAATGTACAGCATGAAAACAAACCCTTCGGTCCAACTCCTCCATGCTGACCAGATATCCCAACCCAATCTAGTCCCACCTGCCAGCACCCGGCCCATATCCCTCCAAACCCTTCCTATTCATATACCCATCCAAATGCCTCTTAACTGTTGCAATTGTACCAGCCTCCACCACATCCTCTGGCAGCTCATTCCATACACGTACCATGGTCTGTGTGAAAAAGTTGCCCCTTAGGTCTCTTTTATATCTTTCCCCTCTCACCCTAAATCTATGCCCTCTAGTTCTGGACTCCCCGACCCCAGGGAAAATACTTTGTCTATTTATTCTATCCATGCCCCTTATAATTTTGTAAACCTCTATAAGGTCACCCCTCAGCCTCCGACGTTCCAGGGAAAACAGCCCCAGCCTGTTCAGCCTCTCCCTGTAGCTCAAATCCTCCAACCCTGCCAACATCCTTGTAAATCTTATTTGAACCCTTTCAAGTTTCACAACATCTTTCCGATAGGAAGGAGACCAGAATTGCACGCAATATTCCACCAGTGGCCTAACCAATGTCCTGTACAGCTGCAACATGACCTCCCAACTCCTGTACTCAATACTCTCACCAATAAAGGAAAGTATACCAAGCGCCTTCTTCGCTGCTCGTTGGATGCTGCCTGAACTGCTGTGCTCTTCCAGCACCACTAATCCAGTATTTGATTTTCAGCATCTGCAGTCATTGTTTTTACCTACGTTTTTGCCTTCTTCACCTTCCTATCTACCTGCGACTCCACTTTCAAGGAGTTATGAACCTACACTCCAAGGTCTCTTTGTTCAGCAACACTCCCTAGGACCTTTCCATTAAGTGTATAAGTCCTGCTAAGATTTGCTTTCCCAAAATGCAGCACCTTACATTTATCTGAGTTAAACTCCATCTGCCACTTCTCAGCCCATTGGCTCATCGGGTCAAGATCCTGTTGTAATCTGAGGTAACCCTCTTCTCTGTCCACTACACCTCCAATTTTGGTGTCATCTGCAAACTTACTAACTGTACCTCTTATGCTCACATCCAAATCGTTTATGTAAATGCCAAAACGTAGAGGGCCCAGCACCGATCCTTGTGGCACTCCACTGGTCACAGGCCTCCAGTCTGAAAAAAACCCTCCACCACCACCCTCTGTCTTCTACCTTTGAGCCAGTTCTGTATCCAAATGGCTATTTCTCCCTGTATTCCATGAAATCTAACCTTGCTCATCAGTCTCCCATGGGGAACCTTGTCGAACACCTTACTGAAGTCCATATAGATCACATCTCCTGCTCTGCCCTCATCAATCTTCTTTGTTACTTTTTCAAAAAACTCAATCAAGTTTGTGAGACATGATTTCCCATGCACAAAGCCATGTTGACTATCCCTAATCAGTCCTTGCCTTTCCAAAAACATGTACATCCTGTCCCTCAGGATTCCCTCCAACAACTTGCCCACCACTGAAGTCAGGCTCACCAGTCTATAGTTCCCTGGCTTGTCTTTACCACCCTTCTTAAACAGTGGCACCATGTTTGCCAACCTCCAGTCTTCCGGCACCTCACCTGTGACTATCGATGATATAAATATCTCAGCAAGAGGCCCAGCAATCACTTCTCTAGCTTCTCGAGTACACCTGATCAGGTCCTGGGGATTTATCTACTTTTAACCGTTTCAAGACATCCAGCACTTCCTCCTCTGTAATCTGGACATTTTGCAAGATGTCACCATTTATTTCCCTACAGTCTATATCTTCCATATCCTTTTCCACAGTTAATACTGTTGCAAAATATTCATTTAGTATCTCCACCATTTTCTGTGGCTACACACAAAGGCCGCCTTGCTGATCTTTGAGGGCCCCTATTCTCTCCCTAGTTACCCTTTTGTCCTTAATATATTTGTAAAAACCCTTTGGATTCTCCTTAGTTCTATTTGCCAAAGCTATCTCATGCCCCCGTTTTGCCCTCCTGATTTCCCTCTTAAGTATACTCCTACACTCTTCTGAGGATTCACTTGATCAATCCTGTTTATACCTGACATATGCTTCCTTCTTTTTCTTAACCAAACCATCAATTTCTTTAGTCATCCAACATTCCCTACACCTACCAGCCTTTCCTTTCACCCTGACAGGAATATACTTTCTCTGGATTCTTGTTATCTCATTTCTGAAGACTTCCCATTTTCCAACCGTCCCTTTACCTGCGAACATCTGCCACCAATCAGCTTTCGAACGTTCTTATCTAATACCGTCAAAATTGGCCTTTCTCAAATTTAGAACTTCAACTTTTAGATCTGGTCTATCCTTTTCCATCACTATTTTAAAACAAATAGAATTATGGTTGCGGGCCCCAAAATGCTTCCCAACTGACACCTCAGTCACCTGCCCTGCCTTATTTCCCAACAGTAGGTCAAGTTTTGTACCTTCTCTAGTAGGTACATCCACATACTGAATCAGAAAATTGTCTTGTACGCACTTAAGAAATTCCTCTCCATCTAAACCTTTCACACTATGGCAGTCCCAGTCGATGTTTGGAAAGTTAAAAGCCCCTAACATAAGTACCCTATTATTCTTACAGATAGTTGAGATCTCCATACAAGTTTGTTTCTCAATTTCCCTCTGACTATTGGGGGATCTATAATATAATCCCAATAAGGTGATCATCCCTTTCTTATTTCTTAGTTCCACCCAAATAACTTCCTTGGATGTATTTCTGGGAATATCTTCCTTCAGCACAGCTGTAATGCTATCCCTAATCAAAAATGCTACTCCCCTCCTCTCTTGCCTCCCTTTCTATCCTTCCTGTGGCCTTTGTATCCTGGAACATTAAGCTGCCAGACCTGCCCATCCCTGAGCCGTGTTTCCGTAATTGCTATGATTTCACAGTCCCATGTTCCGAACCATGCCCTGAGTTCATCTGCCTTCCCTGTTAGGCCCCTTGCATTGAAATAAATGCAGTTTAATTTATTAGTCCCACCTTGTCCCTGCCTGCCCTGACTGTTTGATTCACTTCTGTTCTCAGCTGTACCTGTCTCAGATCGATCTCTTTCCTCACTATCTCCCTGGGTCCCACCCCCCCATCTTACTAGTTTAAATCCTCCCAAGCAGTTCTTGCAAATTTCCCTGCCAGTATATTAGTCCCCTTCCAATTTAGGTGCAATCCGTCCTTCTTATACAGGTCATTTCTACCCCAAAAGAGATTCCAATGATCCAAAAATGTGAATCCTTCTCCCATACACCAGCTCCTCAGCCATGCATTCATCTGCTCTATCTTCCTATTCCTGCCCTCACTAGCGTGTAGCACTGGGAGTAATCCAGATATTATTACCCTTGAGGACCTCCTTTTTAAATTCCTGCCTAACTCTCTGTAATCTCCTTACAGAATCTCAACCTTTTCCCTTCCTATATCGTTGGTTCCAATGTGGACAATGACCTCTTGCCGGCCCCTCTCCCCCGTGAGAACATTCTGCGCCCTCTCCGAGACATCCTTGATCCTGGCACCAGGGAAATAACACACCATTCTGCTTTTTCTCTGCTGGCCACAGAAACGTCTGTTCTGTACCTCTGACTACAGAATCCCCTAACACAATTGATCTCTTGGAAGCCGATGTACCCCTCGTTGCATTAGAGCCAGTCTCAATACCAGGAACCTGGCAGTTCATGCTACATTCCCCTGAGAATCCATCACCCCTACATTTTCCAAAACAGCATACCTGTTTGAAATGGGTACATCCACAAAAGACTCCTGCCCTAGGTGCCGACCTCTCTCACCCTTCCTCAAGTTAACCCATCTATGTGACTGTATCTGAGACTTCCCCCCTTCCTATAACTGCCATCCATCATATACTGTTGCTGTTGCAAATTCCTCATCGCTTCTATCTGTCTCTCCAACCGATCCACTCGATCTGATAAGACTCGCATCCAACAGCATTTATGGCAGATATAATCCGCAGTAACCCTTAAACTCTCTTTAAACTCCCACATCTGACAAGAAGTACATATCACTGCAAAGGCCATTTTTGCTCCTTCACAACCTACAGACTCAGAAAATAACACTGTCTTATGGTGGAGGGTTTTCTCAATATAATTTCGTCTCCAAAACTCACTCTTACTGATACTGACATAGAATCCCTACAGTGCAGATAGAGGTCTTTCGGCCTATTGATTCTGCCCCAACCCTCTGAAAACATTCCACCAAGACCTCATAACCCTGCATCCACCTAGCTTACTTGACTCTGGACACTATGGAACAATTTACCATGGCCAAGCCACTAAACCTGTTGGAGGAAATGGGACAGTGGCTCAGTGGTTAGCGCTACTGTTTCACAGTACCAGGGACCCGCGTTCAATTCCAGCCTCGAGTGACTATGTGGAGTTTGCATGTTCTCCCCATGTTTGTGTGGGTTTCCTCTGGTTTCCTTCCACAGTCCAAAGATGTGCAGGTCAGGTAGATTGGTTATGCTTAATTGCCCATAGTGTCCAGGGATGTGTAGGCCATGGGAAGATTGTAGGGATAGGGCAAGGTCGCCTTACTACCTGCCACAGGCTATGTCTAGAGGCTATGTTCTTTAGGACTTGACCAGCTCAATCAGTTGTGCTGCTAGCAAGCCATTCTTGGTAATGAACACTGAAATCTCCCACCCAGAACACATTTTGTACTCTTGTCAATGTTTTGGTCTCAACTGCTTTTTCTAATAGTGAATTCCACTGGCTCACCACTTTCTAGGTGAAGAAATTTCTCCATATCTCAGTCTTGATGGTTTAATCCCATTTCCTTAGACTGTGACTCCCCCATGATTGGGAACATCATTCCTGCATCAACCGAAGTGTTATGGCATTTGGCCCATCATATCTGCACATGCTCTTTCAATGAGCATCACCATTTTGTGCCAGTCTCCTGTCTTTGCCTATTGCACTCTGTTTTATCCAGTGCCCTCTTGAATGCCTCAACTGAACCCACATATCCACTTCCAGGCAGCGCAATCCAGGCCATGATTGCTCACTGTGCGAAAATGTTTACTTGTGCCTTACATTTGCTTCTTTTATAAATTATCTTCTGACTGTGCTGACTATTTGAGATTAAGATTTGTTACGGTGCAAGGGTAGGGACAGCATTTATCCCCTTGCGGCTCTCCCAAATGAACATCATCACTTTGCACCATTCTCCTGTCTTTGCCTCTTGCACATTGATTGTTTAAAATAGAAACACTGAATGCCCACTTACATCTGCATGTGGATGTGTATGTGTATATGCGTGTGGGTGTGTATTTATGTATCTGTTTGTTTGTATATATCTAATTCTGTGCATTATATGTGTGTATATGTATGTGCGTTGGTATATGTATGCTTGCATGTGTGTATATATCTATCCATATATGTTTATTATATATGCTTCTATGTATCTACATATATATGTATTAGTATGGATATTTGTATGCATCAGTATGTGTATGTATGTATCCATGTGTATTATATGCATGCATGTGTAAGTATATGTGTATGTATGACAAGGGTCATACATACACATATGCAGGCTGGGCCAGCACTTATTTCCCATCCCTATGCCCAAAGTTTTAGTTAAGAGTCATGTGGGTCTGGATTTACATGTAAACCAGACTACGTAAGGATGGCAGTTTCCTTCCTAAAAGATTCATGGTCATCACTGGACTCTTGATTCCAGATTTTTAAAATTGAATTCAAATTCCACCAGCTGCTGTGGGCAGGCTTCAAACCAGGGTCCCCAGAATAATACCTAGGTCTCTGCAGTCCAACCACGATACCATTAGGCTGTCCCCTCCCCCGTATTTATGAGAGAGTATCAGTATACTGTATGTGCATACCTGTGTGTGTACATTTATATGTCAGTTTGTGTGTATTATATGTTTGTATATATACGTTTCTATATGTATCTGCTGTCTATATATATATATGCATGTGTGTGTATCAGTATGTGTGTACTATATGTCTGTTTGTACACGTTCCTGTACGTGTGTGTATTTACCTTTTGCTGATGTCTGTAGTGCTGCAGATCTCGGCCTTCACCAGCTGCAGTCCCAGGTCTTCCTCCGACAATGTGGAGGTGCCCGCGGGGCCGGGGCCCTGCTCCTTCTTCTCACAGCGTACAAGCGCCATCCTCTGCCTCCTCCTCTGCTGCTGCTGCTCCTGCAGGGCCTGGAACTGCTGCCTCAGGCCCTGGGTCACCAGCTCATCCGCGCTGTCCATCGAGTTAAACCGGCCGCTGTTGCTGAGCCGGCCTTACCCTCTCCCTCCCTGGGACGCTCCCCGGTGCGGATTTTTTCTGCTGATGCCCTCCTAACCCTGGTGCTGTGTGATTTTTAACCCTCCTAACCCTGTCGCTTTCGAGGCCTCTGATGGCAGCCGCCGCCAACGTCGCGTAGCAACAGTAACCAGGGGAAACGCGGCCTACCTGGCCACCCCACCCTCCTCATCCACTGACCACATGATCCTCGTCAATCGTTTTTACTTTTAAATCCCACTACTTTTTACTTTTCCCGGTTGTGACTTTAAAAAACCAAATGTCCTTTCTGCCCCGTCATGGTTCTTAAAAATGTATTTAAATTTAGTCTCATGCAGGTTTTCAGCAACATTGAAGATTCACCATCCATCCTCCACAAATCTGAGAGGTAGAGATTGTCCCCTTCTGGGATATCAAGTCTTCCGTACGTCATTCATTTGTTTTAGCTCTCACCCTCCATCCCAATTCCCCTTTCAGTGCAAGTTATAGTTCATCCACTACCTGCCCTCGGCACCTCTTCCTACGGGAGAAAGTGAGGACTGCATGAAGGGCTCCTGCCCAAAACATCGATTCTCCTGCTCCTCAGATGCTGCATGACCTGCTGTACTTTTCCAGCACCACACACACTTGACCTCTTCCAATATACATCCTGAACCTCATTCACAGTATTCCATTCACCTCTTTCAGTTCCCTCATCCACCTCCAGCATTACACACCCTGTATCCTAAACACTTCGCTCAATACTAAACTTGCACCAAATCGACTTCTCTCAGTAAAGACCTAATTCATTTCCTTTTGCAGTAGGGTTAGTTAACAGCTCAGTTATGCATCTCTCACTATGACAGAACAGTTAAGGTCTTGCAGGAGTGTGACAAGACATTTGACGCTCCTAAAAGTCTCTAACAATGTAAATCAAATCAGTGTAACCTGTATGAAGGGCTCCTGTCCGAAACGTCGATTCTCCTGCTCCTCAGATGCTGCATGACCTGCTGTACTTTTCCAGCACCACACACACACTTGACCTCTTCCAATGTACATCCTGAACCTCATTCATAGTATTCCATTCACCTCTTTCAGTTCCCTCATCCACCTCCAGCATTACACACCCAGTATCCTAAACACTTCGCTCAATACTAAACTTGCACCAAATCGACTTCTCTCAGTAAAGACCTAATGCATTTCCTTTTGCAGTAGGGTTAGTTAACAGCTCAGTTATGCATCTCTCATTATGACAGAACAGTTAAGGTCTTGCAGGAGTGTGACAAGACATTTGACGCTCCTAAAAGTCTCTTAACAATGTAAATCAAATCATGTAAACTATATTTTGTTAAATTCAAGAATTTTTCGCAGTTAGACCAGCAACTGGTTTTCCCTCTACAACATAGCCATGCAAACCACAGTCTCCTGCAATTAAAGGGGATGGTGATAGCAACCTTCATGAGCAGGTCATCGAGCACTGTAAGATAGTATGCCCATTCAAAATCACCCAACACAGATGTGCCCGCTCCACTTGACATCCTATAGCCCATCGAATTCTCTCATTTTGGATCTCGGGATGTCCTTTTTTGTTAAAGGCTACTTCATCTCCTTTCCTCGAGGCATTGTAAGTGCTACTCCCTCAAAAAAAACCTCCAATGGAAGCCATATGCCTGCTGGTAAAATGAATATATTGACAAGCAAAACAATGAGTTTTTAATCATGAATTTCTAACACATCTGACCCTTGTACTGTTTTTCTTTCCGTGACTAATGCACATCGGGTGAAGAGCATTAATATTAGAAACAACCACACACCATTTTTTATAGTTGGTGGTATCTCTAAACCTTTGCTATTCATAAGCCTGTTTCAAGGAGACCATATTCATAGGAGTCATGATTTGGAGATGCCGGTATTAGACTGGGGTGTACAAAGTTAAAAATCACACAACACCAGGTTATAGTCCAATAGGTTTAATTGGAAGCACACTAGCTTTCGTAGCGACGCTCCACTTGCACCTGCAAATGAGAAACATTCTGGATTGTTTATCTTATCAAACCTTTTCAAAATTTTAAAAGGCTGCTACAGGGTCCAGAGTAAAGAGCTCCAGTTTCTCCTACTCTGGTAATCATTATGGTAAAATTACCAAAGTACCAAATATCAAGGGTGGGAAGTAGAAAAGAGGAAACTTTAAGTGAGTTAGCTTGACATCAGTTGTGGGGAAGGTGAGAGTTGATCATTGAAGTATTTACAGATTAAACACAAATAATCAGAGTGAGTCAGCATGGTTTTGTCAAAGTTACATCACACTAAGCCAATTTACTGGAGTTATTTGAAGGAGAAACATGCACTGTAGATAAAAGGACAGCCTGTAGATGTACTGTACTTGAATTTCCAGAAGGCACTTGGCAAAGCGCCACATCATCAATGTCTTTAGAACTTAAGTTCATAGTATAGGGGGCAACAGATCAACATTGTCAGAAGATAAACTGGCTGGCAAAAAACAGTGATATGCATAAATAGATCTTTGTTTGATCAGCAAGAATGTTATGAGTGGAGTCCTGCAATGGGCTGTGCTAGAAAGTCAACATTGTTAGTTACATCAAAGATTGGGGAGCAAAGGCACGGTAGCTAAATTTGCAGAAGACCACAACGATAGGAACTTACAATATGAAGGAGGAGACAGATATAGATGGATGGAATGACTAAACAAAAAAATTGCCAGGTGGAGTATAATGTGGGAAAACTTGTCATTATAGAATCAGATTTATATAGCATGGAAACAGACTCTTTATCTAACTTGTCTGCACTAACCAGATATCCTAAACTAATCTAGTCCCATTAGTCAGCATGACCCTCCTCTCACTTATCTCTCCACGCTTCAGGCTCTCTGCCTGTATTTCTGATGAAGGGCTTTTGCCTGAAACGTTGATTTCGAAGCTCCTTGGATGCTGCCTGAACTGCTGTGCTCTTCCAGCACCACTAATCCATATCCCTCTAAACCCTTTTTTTTCATTAACCCACCCAACAATTAAATGTTGCAATTGTACCAGCCTCCACCACTTGTGCTGGCAGCTAATTCCGTACACGCACCACCCTCTGTGTGAAAAAGCTGCCTGTCAGGTCCCTTTTAAATCTTTCTCCTCTCACCTTACTCCTTTGCCCTCTAGTTTTGGACTTGCCTATCCTGGAAAAAAATTACATTGGCTATTCACCCTACTTATGCCCCTCATGATTTTTATAAACCTCTAGCTTGTCCCTCAGCATTCAACGCTGCAGGGGAAAATAGCCCCAGCCTCTCCCTATAGCTCAAATCCTCCAACATCCTTGTAAATCTTTGAGAGCTTTCAAGTTTAACATCTTTCCTGTAGCAGGGAAACCAGAACTGAATGAAGTATTCCAAAAGTGGCCTCACCAACTAATCTGTGCAGCTGCAAAATGACATCCCAACTCCTATACTCAATACACTGACTAATGAAGACAAGCATTCCAAAGAACCTCTTTCGCTACAAAGAACATTACAGCACAGGAACAGGCCCTTCGGCTCTCCAAGCCTCCGCTGATCTAGATCCTCTATCTAAGTCTGCTGCCTATTTTCTCAGATTTGTATCCCTTTGCTCCCTGCCCATTCATGTATCTGTCCAGATACATTTTAAACAATGCTATCGTTCCTGCCCCTAACACCTCTGTTGGCAAACCATTCCAGGCACCCACCACCCTGTGTAAAGAACTTTCCACATATATCTCCCCAAAACATTTCTCCTCTCATGACCCCTAGTAATTGAGTCCTCCACTCTGGGAGGAAGTTTCTTGCTATCCACCCGGTCTATACCTCTCATGATTTTGTAGGCCTCAATCAGGTCCCCTCCCAAACTCCTTCTTTCCAATGAAAATAATCCTAATCTATTTACCCTCTCCTCATGGCTAACACCCTCTATACCAGGTGAACCTCCTGTACCCACTCTCCAAAGCATCCACATTCTTCTGGTAATTTGGCAAACAGAATTGTACGCAGTATTCCAAATGTGGCCGAACCAGAGTCTTATACAACTGTAATATGAGCTGCCAACTCTTGTACTCAATACCCTGTCCAATGGAGGAAAGCATGCCATATGCCTTCTTGAACATGCTACTGACCTGCGTTGCCACCCTCAGGGACCTGAACACAATTTTCCCCAGGACTTTTCCATTTAGTCTATAGTTCGCTCTGGAATTGTATCTTCCAAAATGCATCACCTCGCATTTGTCTGGATTGAACTCCATCTGCCATTTCTCTGCCCAACTCTCCAATCTATCTATATTCTGATGTATTCTTTGACAGTTCCCTTCACTATCTGCTACTCCACCAATCTTACTGTCACATGCAAACTTGTTAATGAGGCAACCTACACCATCCTTCAAATCATTGATGTATATCACGAACAGTGGTCCCAGCACAGATCCTTATGGAACACCATTGGTCACAGGTCTCCATTTTGAGAAGCTCCCTTCAACTACTACTGTCTCCTGTTGCCCAGCCAGTTCTCTATCCATTAGCTAGAATATTCTGGGCCCCATGCGACTTCACGTTGTTCATCAGTCTACCATGGGGAACCTTATCAAATGCCTTACTAAAGTCCATGTATATGACATCTACATCCCTTCCTTCAATCAACTTTGTCACCTCTTCAAAACATTCTATTAGGTTTGTAAAAGACGTGACCTTCCCTGGCCAGCACCATGCTGCCTATTACTTATATTTCCCATTTTCTCCCAAATAGGTATATATCCTATCCCTAACTATCTTCTCTAATAGGTTCCCTACCACTGACATCAGGCTCACAGGTCTGTAATTACTTGGATTATCCCAGCTACCCTTAAACAAGGAGACAACATTAGCAATTCTCCAGTCCTCTGGGACCTCCCCAGTGTTCAAGGATGCTACAAAAATCTGTTAAAGCCCCAGCTATTTTTTCTCACTTCCCTCAGTAACCTGGGATATATCCCATCCAGGCCTGGGGACTTGTCCAATTTAATGCCTTTCAGAATACACAACACGTCCTCCCTCCTTATGCCAACATAACCTAGAGGAATCAAAGATCTATCCCTAACCTCCGCCATGTCTCTCTCTCCTCAGTGAATACTGATGCAAAGTACTCATGAAGAATCTCACCAATTTTCTGACCCACACATCATTTCTCCTTTGTAGGGTGTAGGTTTGCTCGCTGAGCTGTAGGTTTGATATCCAGATGTTTCATTACCTGGCTAGGTAACAGTGGCAACCTCCAAGTGAGGCTTCACTTGGAGGTTACCACTGATGATGTTACCTAGCCAGGTAATGAAACGTCTGGATATCAAACCTACAGCTCAGTGAGCAAATGTACACCCTAAACCTCAACCTTAGCTACAAACCTTGCCTTTATCCTTTGTCTTTGTGTGGGCCAACCCTTTTCTTAGTTACCATCTTGCTCCTTATATATGAAAAGCCTTCAGCGTTTTCCTTAACCCTGCTTACTAAGGATCTGTCATGTTAGTCATTGGCGACTCAATAGTCAAGAGGGTCAGATAGGTCTGTTGGAAATGAACGAAACTCAGTTGGTGTGTTGCCTCCCAGGAGACAAGACCAATGATGTCTCAGATCAAATCTTTGGGGTCCTGAAGGCAGTGGATGACCAGCCTCAAGTCGTGGTCCACATAGGTACCAATGACATAGTTAGGAAGAGGGATAGGGATGCAAGGCAGGATTTCAGGGAGCTATGGTGGAAGCTGAGCTAAAACAAACAGTTGTTACCTCTGGTTTGTTAACCGTGCCATGTGACACCAAGGCAAGGAATAGGGAAAGATAGCTGAACACGTGGCTGCAGGGATGGTGTAGGATGGAGGGTTTCAAGTGATGGGGCTCATTCTGGGGAAGGTGGCACCTCTACAAACAGGACAGTCTTCACTTGAACCAGAGGGATACTGATATCCTGGGTGGGAAATTTGCTGGTGTTATTCAGGTGTGTTTAAACTAGCTCAGCAGGGGGATAGGAACCTGAGGTATAGTGAGGATGAGGACATGGACAGGATTTCAGTCACAAGAATGTGCTGGCAGACAGCAAGCTGGTTTGAAGGGTGTCTACTTCAATGCCAGGAGTATCTGAAATAAGGTAGGTGAGTTTGCAGCATGGATAGGTATGTGGGACTTTGGTGTTGTGGCCATTTCAGAGACCTGATTAAAGCAGGGTCAAGAATGGATGTTGCAGGTTCCAGGTTTTAAATCTTTCATGAAGAACAGGGAAGGTGGTAAACAAGGGAGTGGCATTGTTCATCAAGGACAGTATAACAGTAGCTGAAAGGACTCGTCTACTTTAGTATGGGCTGAGGTTAGAAACAGGCGAGGTCACACTGCTGGGAGTTTTTTATTTTAAAATAGGCTTCCAGAGTTCGAGGTAGGTGGAAGAGAGGATTGGCAACAGTTCTGGCTAGGAGTGAAAGGAACAGGGTTATCATTATGGAGGACTTTAACATCCCCAACATCGACTAGAAATGCTATAACTGTAGTACGTCAGATGGATCAGTTTTTGTCCAATGTGTGCAGGAGGGTTTTCTGACACACTGTCAAAGGGCTGGCAAGAGGGGAGGCCACACTGGATCTGGTACTTGGCCTGGTTCATTACCAAGTGTTTGATTTAGTGGTAGGGGAGTACTTTGGAGAGAGTGACCATAATTTGGTTCTGTTTAGTTCAGCGATGGAAAGGGATAGGTACATGCCAAATGTCAGGAGTTATCAATGAGGAAAGGGCAATTATAATTATGATTAGGCAAGACATAGGATGCATAGAATGGGGTAGCAAAATGCAGGGGATGCGGACAAATGTGGAGCTGGTTTATGGAACAGATATTGCGGGTCCTTGATGAGAGAGCACGAGAGACTTTAGCAGGTAGAATAAAGGAGAACACTAAAGCTTTCTATAGGTATGCAAGGAAGGAATGACTAGGGTAGGAATAGGGCCAAAGACACAAGTGGGAAGTTGTGTGTGGACCCTGTGGAGATCAGGTGTTAAATGAATATTTCTCATTGGTTTTCACTCAGGAAAAGAATATTGTAGAGAAGAATGAGATATGGGATTAGACTAGAAAGGATTGAGGCTAGTAAGGGAGAGGTGTCCTCAATTCTAGAAGGAGTGAAAAGTAGAGAAATCCCCTGGGCCAGATGGGATTTATCAGAGGAATCTCTGGGAAGCTAGGGAGGTGGTGTTGGAGCCTTTAGCTTTGATATTTGAATCATCATTGTCTACAGGTTAAGTCCCACAGGGCTGGAGGATTGTATATGTTGTGCTCTTGTTCGAGGGTAGTAGAGATGACCTAACTAGTTATAGACCAGTGAGCCTTCCATCTATTGTAGAAAGTGTTTTGGAAAGGATTATGAGAGATAGGATTTATCATCTCGCAAGCAACAATTTGATTGCAGGTGGTCAACATGATTTCATCAAGCACAGGTCATGTCTCAAACTTTTTTTGAGAAGGTGATATGTATATGGATGAGGAATTGATGTGATGTACATAGACTTCAGTAAAGCCTTTGACAAGGTTCCACATGGTAGGCTTTTGGAGAAAATGCAGAGGCATGGGATTGAGGGTGTTTTAGCAGTTTGGATTAGAAACTGGTTTTCTGTAAGGAGGCAGGGAGTGGTGGTTGATGAAAAATATTCAGTCTGGTTACTAGTGGTGTACCACAAGGATCTGTTTTGGGACCACTGCTGTTTGTCATTTTTATAAATGACAAAGATGAAGGCACAGGTGGATGGATGTGTAAGTTTGCAGATGCCACTAAAGTCGGTGGAGTAGTGGACAGTGTAGAAAAATGTTGCAGGCTGTAGGGGGACTTGCATAAACTGCAGAATTAGGCAGAGGTGTAAATGGAGTTCAATGCAGATAAAGTATTTGAGGTGATTCACTTTAGGAAGAACAGGCAGGCAGAATACTGGGTTAATGGAAAGATTCTTTCTAGCATGGATGTGCAGAGGGATCTTGGAGTCCATGTACATAGATCCCTGAAAGTTGCCACCTAGGTTTTATAGTGCTGTTAAGACAGCATATGGTGGGTTTGGTTTTGTTGGTAGAAGGACTTCGTTCTGGAGCTGTAATGTCACACTGCAACTATACAAAACCCTAGTGTAGCCACACTTGTAATATTGTGTACAGTTCTGGTCACCATATTTCAGGAAGGATGTGAAATTGGAAAAGTGCAGAGGAGATTTACCAGGATGTTGCCTGGTCTAGTCTACAGGGAAGGTCTGAGGAAAGGCTGAGACTTGGGATTGTTCTAATTGGAAAGACAGCAGCTAAGAGGGGATTTGATAGAGACATACATATTCAGAATTCGATAAAGTAGACAATGAAAGTCTTTTTTCCCTAGGATGTCAGCTTGTACAAGGGGGCTTGGCTACAAGTTGAGGAGTGATAGATTTAAGACAGATGTCAGAGGCAGGTTCTTCACTCAGTCACAAGGGTGTGGAATGCCCTGCCTGCCAGTGTAGTTAACTCAGCCACATTAGGGAGATTTAAAACAATCCTTGGATAACCACATGGATGATGGGATAGTGTAAGGGAATGGGCTTAGATTAGTTCACAGGTCAGATCAACATCGAAGGCCGAAGGACCTGTTCTGCGCTATATTGTTCTAAGTTCAAAAGATTGAGCTCAATTTTTGTTTATAGAAATTCAGTTTAAATCAATCTGACAATAGATTTTGCCAATTTAGGTACACCAAGTGTTGTGAAATCAGGAAAAAGTAAATTCATTCTTACTGTACTATATCAGTGATGATAATTACCCAACAGCCTCAAATTCCATTGCTTTGATGTTTTTATTTTAAAAATATCTTGAAATAAAAGCTACTTTATTTCATTATGCATTAACATCTGTGAAATGTGATGTATACATTGAATAAATATCTGTTTAAGCAATATACAGTTCGATTCAAGTGCATTTAAATACAAGACTTCTTTTGGAAGATGAAGGGGTTTGTTCTCCAAATATCATTGAATGATGTAGCACAGTCCCATTGCAACCCAAGGTAATTTGATTGCAAGTACAAAGATTGACCCATTTCAGTGAAAATAACCATCTTTATATTCATAATTTACTCAAACAAAAAAAAGTCATCCTATATTTAAATTAGTCTGAAATACATCAATTTTACACTAACATTTTCTAATTATTAGGTCTCCAGTTTAAGCTGTTACACTTAAAATACATAAATGTTGAAGGCAAGCTGTAAAAAAGTTACCAATTATTAAAAGCCCTGCTTCAAGATACTGAAATAAAAGTCCAGCGTACTATTTTTTTGCTCACCATTTCCAAATCAAACATTATTCAGTTTGTACAAGTTCAAGTGAATTTGACATTAGAGAATTAATAATGCTGCAGGCTCCAGAATGCACTGGAGACTTCCAATGTCTTTCAAGAATGAATAAAAATGAATACAGGAGTAATAACTGCTTCTTGACCAATTGAAATTCAGTGGAAATACTCAAACAGGGCTTGTGATCTACTTGGAATAAGCTTTGCCCAAACATTGAGCATCTCATGTAATTTCAAGTGTCTGAAGCAGATCTGAATTGCAGCAAACTTAAACATCTTAAAGACATGAATGCAGCCAACACAGAGTGAAATGCGATCTCAAGTACTGCATCGTGCAACAACCAGCCAGTTGAATGATGTTAGTCTAACCTCTGCAGCTAACACCCTTCAAACAAATAATGACGACAAACAGGCTAATGTTTAATTATATCTTGCCAACATGGAGCTGATAAATTCTTCAAAGGATTGCAATGTATAACTATGAAAAGAGTATCAGATTAAAAACAGTTCTGTTTGTAAATTGGGCAAAATCAGATAAAAGTGGTATTCTGCACCCAGCAGCACTAATCATGCCTGTTGAAAAATCATTCCTGGACAGTATAAAATATACTGTCTAAAGCAAGTTTGAAAAATCTAAAGTTTTAAATATCTAATAAGTACTTATCCAAGGTGAAAGGAAAAATCCCAATCACCTCAATGTGAGGTACATTTGAAAGCACAAGATTTTAAATTCTAAGAATGACGGTAAACAGGTCCAACTTCATTTCTGAAGCAGAGCAATTTTCTGTTCCCTGGGCTTCACAACATATTCTTTGTACATCGACCAAAGAACACCTGTAATAGCAAAACACTAGTTAGGATATATCTCCAATATTAGTATTTGAATCAGAGACTATGTTAACATTAACACTAGGTTAGCTAACTGCTTAATAGAAAGGGGTCAGCACTGGAGAGACTGAAGGAATTGTGGAAAATATACACATGGGTACAGGTCCATTCTTGCCATGGAGTCTAAACATCAACTAATTGGACTGAATGGCCTGTTCCTATTTTCCAACAGAAGTGAACTTTTAAAATATTGAAACTCAGTTGAAACATGAAATTCCAAAAATTGTTTTGCAATTTGGGTTTTATTTCAAAGGTCAGACTTCAGGTGCATATACGGAAACAAAATTGACAATACGGGCCCTCTTGTGGCACAGTGCTAGTGTCCCTACCCCTAAACAAGGAGGCTAGGTTCAAGTCCCATCTGTTCCAGAGATGTAACATCAGAACAGGTGGATTAGAAAAAAAATTTAGATCCTCAAGCTCATTTAAAGGAAAAACTGTGCACCCAATTCTCCAGAGATGGCAAATTCAAGATGGCACCAGAGTAGGAATAGTTGACCCATTTTGAAATTGTGACAGCCCAGTGTGGATTTTTCCTTTTTAAAAAGTGGGTCATTATGCTTTCCTTTTACCACTTGAATATCCTAGAATATAAGTGTTCTGTGGTAGTGACAGTATCTCCACCTCTGGTCCAGAAGGGGCAGCTTGAAGTCCCACCTTCAGTGGTGGGTCAGAAGGTTTTAAAACAGGTTGATTAAACTATCTAGGCTTAGAAGAATTCAGCCTTCAGAGCAGACCTTCTGGTAAATTAGTATCAAGAGAAAATGAGGAAAAATGCATTGTGGAATTTGGTGATGGATATTTTGAAAGCAAGCAAAATTCATCCAACATGTCCAATTAGCATGATATTGTTCATTATAATGGCAATCTTACAAATACTGGAAATTATAGAATACCTATAGTCATGGCTCCTACTACACATCCCTGGGCAGCCACACGCATGTGGATAAGATGTACAGACATTTTTTTGTTTCCTCTCATCTTCAGTTTGTACAGTCCATAAGCCACCACAGATGCAAACCCAGCAATCCCTGGAACACAAATAGAATGTTTACTTTTTCCTGGAGATTAAATACTATTCAATAGCTAAACCCATAAAGAATCATGGAACTCTTCAAATCCATTTCTACAAGACTTTGCTCTTTTTTGTAAAAGGGGTTACACTGTAAATAATCATTGATTAAATTTGAGAGTTTCTATTGTGAAATGGTAGCCATGTGGCAAGGGTTGAGTCACTAGCAATTGATAAAATGGAGAAGAATGATTTATACACAGCAACTTACCAATAGGGACAAATGGGGACTCCTTGGATTTTCGAATAAGCTTTGAAGTTTGGTCATCTTCTGATGGAAGCATAGGAACCAGGCTCACATTGCTCGAAGACATGGTGACTGCAAAAATAATTAAAGTTAATCAGCTAAAGTAAAAGCTAATGTGGAGAGCTACTAGCAGCAAGGAGATAGCTACAAAACACAGGTTACCTTTAGATTAGCAAATAAAAAAAGGTCAAAGAAAAAAGGAGAGGCACTATATTTCTAGTCAACCTCGTAGACGGACTCTTATCCCTGAAGCTGACAGACTTCTCTTCTCGCTTACTGCTTTCAAACATATCATTTCCTGAAAAAAAATTGGTGTCTTGTTTCAATTTGATTCAGAATCTGAAAGTGATTCACACAAATACGTAATCCAAGCTAGCAAAGCACACACTTCCCATAAACCACCTGATTTTCTGACTGTCTCAACCACTGGGTTGGGTTTACAGGAAATCCTCATTTACATGGAACAAGGAACATAGCCCACAAATTATTCATGTGCAAGTCATAATGACATGACAATTTCTGGCTATTTCAGCAAACAATGCAGATTGGAAAAGTAAAACCAGAGGAGTGGAGAGAGTTGTAAATTAAATACAAAGAGGCCAAATAAACAAAGGAATTTTCAGGGAATACATTAGATTATTACACAGCTGGGATGTGCAAAATTAACCAGATCATCCTAATACAAGGAGATCACAATGTTAAATCACCATAATAATGGGCTGTTTAGGGACTTGCTGTCACTTCAAAAGGAGAACCTTTATAGAATGAGCTGGAGAAAAAAAACCTGCAAATCCAAAGTAGACAAACAGGAGAATGAAAGAAAGAACACAGCAAGCCAGGCATCAGAAGATGGAGAACCTTTCATGCTTTTCCATGAAGGTTCACTGTAAATAAGATTGTGAACTGCTTTGCAGCCGAGTATTTTTGCTGTGTGTAGATATTGTAGTAATGTAGGAGTTTCAATAAACAATTCACACAACATGGCACCACAAAAACATTGCGATAATGATCAATCTATTTTAGGGATGCTAGTCAAAGTAAATACAATCAAATCTCTTGCATCCAACTGGCAAACAGAGGAGGTCTTGGTTTAGCATCTCATTTAAATGTGGCCAACACCTACAGTGCAACACTCACTCAAGTGTGAGTCAGCTCAAATTTGTTCCCAATTTTTGAAGGGAAACTCAAACCCATAATCCGCTGATTAGAGTGCCTTCTAGACAAGAATTTTACCAATATCAACAAGCAAGTCACCATCTCATCATACCACTGCAAGGCCTAGGATGGGGTTGAGCTTGCTTCAAGTGTTTGGGAATGACACACTGGGACTTCTGACTAATTAACACTACGAAACTACACTTTGGCCACAGAGATTGCAGCAGCCCAAGTAGTCAGTACAATACTATTTTCAAGTCCAGTTAGGTGATGGTGGGAAATACCAGCCTTGATACACATCCTCAACTTTTATAAAAAATTATTCTTTAGAAGTTGAGTGTATGGTTGTGCGCCTATGATGTTCTTAGCAATTTCATGGGACAATGCCTTCAAGGCTATATTCATATGCCACACAAACTAAAAACTCTCGTTCTAAGGATTACATTATAGAATGGAGATTTGGGAACAGATTTAGAAGTTTGAGAGATTGAAAATCTGCAAAGTCACTCCATTTGAAAAGGCAAGGAAAGAAACTATCACCTGTCAGTTTAATTGCAATTAGGGGAACTTACTGGAATCAATGAGTGATAAGGAAAATTGAACAGAAAAGCTGATCTACAAGTGAATACTGGTTTTGTAATGACAAAAGCAAAATACTACAGACGCTGGAACTCCAAACAACAGTCACTTGTACACACAATGTTGTGTTTTTTGATCCACAGATGCTGCTAGGCCTGCTGAGTTTCTCCAGCATTTTATGGGTTTGAGGGGTAGACCTATATTTTACTAGTTGATTTTTTTCATGACAGACAGAAGTCTGTATAAAGGTGGTCAATATATGGGGAAGCAGGAAAGAATTGGACAAAGCTTTGTACAAGTTTAGCAAAAAAATTGAAAACAGTTTAGTAAATGTTTAGGAGACAGGGAGCAGCAATAACTGGTTTGCTGATCGGTGGAGTACATCAAATCTGATACCTCATTTCCTCCATCACTTTAAAGTAACAACAACTTGGACAGAGGACAAAGTTAACATTCACATCCAACCAGGTTAGAATCCAACAGGTTTGAGAGAAAGCACAAGCTTTGGAGCACTGCTACTTTGTCAGGTAATTAGTGGGGCAGGATACATAGGGCACAGCATTTAAGTAAAGATCAAGTCTCATACAACTGATGTGATATATTAGACAAACCTAGATGGCTAAGTCTTTAAAATCACTTAGAAAGGGGATGTAGGTTTTGGTTGTTTAATGCATAAACCCCAGAATTTCTTTCAAGTCACTGCCAGAGATAACTTAAGAGTCAGATGTACAGCTTGGAAACAGACCCTTGGGTCCAACCTGTCCATGCCGTCCAGATATCCCAACCCAATCTAGTCCCACCTGCCAGCACCCAGCCCATATCCTTCCAAACCCTTCCTATTCATATACCCATCCAGATGCCTTTTAAATGTTGCAATTGTACCAGCCTCCACCACATCCTCTGGCAGCTCATTCCATACACGTACCACCCTGTGTGAAAAAGGTGCCCCTTAGGTCTCATCTTTCCCCTCTCACCCTAAACCTACGCCCTCTAGTTCTGGACCCCCTGACCCCAGGGAAAAGACTTTGCCTATTTATCCTATCCATGCCCCTCATCATTTTGTAAACTTCTATAAAAGATCACCCCTCAGTGTGGTGCAGGAAAAGCAAAGTCAGTCAGGCAGCATCCAAGGAGCAGGAGAATTGACATTTTGGGCACAAAACCTTCCTGATGAAGGGCTTATGCCCAAAACGTCACTTCTCCTGCTACTCAGATGCTCCCTGACCTGCCGTGCTTTTCCAGCACCACACTCTCGACAACAGCCTACAGGTTGTGCATTTTTTGAATGACTAGCCCCACCAGCTACCTGACGAAGGAGAACATTCAAAGCTTGTACTTTCAAGTCAAGCTTTTGGACTATAACCTGGTGTCATGCAGTTTTTAAACTTTGGCACATCCATATCTTGGATGAAGGGGTAAGTGTTGTGCCTGCAAGTTTGTAGATGTAGATTCCTGCACTAGGTTAGGCAAAGTATAGAGTGCATGGGAGGGACAATTTCAAAAAGGGAAAGCTTGAGTGAGTGAATTTCATCTGTCCTAGGCTTGCCCAATGCAGGGTTAACATTTTGGATCAGCAAAAGATGAACTAGAATTTACTTAAATCAGTGGGAAGTTAGTCGTTGCTTAGAAGCAGTGGTAACATCCATGTTTGGCAAATAGAAGTGCTGCACATAGTACAAAAAGTCAGAGAGGTGACTGAGTCAGCTATGGCACATTTGCTTCTTGGTCAGATGTGCATTCAAGGTTTGCTCTATAATGAGCAAAAATCAAGACCAATGTTGCAGAGTATTGAAGGGGTACTGCATGATGTTTCAATTAACATTAATAAAGGCCCCATCTCAATAAAACTATTTCAAAAGAAGAGCAGGAGAGTTCTCAATCTGATTAATATTTAAGCCTCCTTCAACACAAACTGATTCGATCAATGTCAGATTTGTTTTCAGAAGTTTGCTATATGCAAGTTAGCAGCTACATTTCCTACACAGGAGGATCAATTTGTCTACAGCCCAAAGCTTACAATCTGAATTTTGACCGCTCAGGCCAAGTGCCTGTTCTGTCTCAATACTGCAACTTCTGGGCCACAAGGTTCCAGTTCCACAAGGAAAGGCAAAGTCTTACCAATCTGATATTAAGCACATGATCTGTTTGGATGGTATGGATGAGAGATAGATACGAATGGAAGTTGGGGAAGCTAGAGTGTGGCTTCAGTTTAATGTTTCATCGAACCAGTACCAGAGAGGTTGGCTAGCTCAGCTGGCTGGATTGGAATGCAGTGAGACACCAAGAGTATGGGTTCATTTCAGGTTTTAAATACCGAAAACAAAAATGCTAGAAGTCACAGTTCAGGTAGCATCTATGGAGGGCGAGCGAGCAAGCTAACATTGGAGTCTAGATGACTCTTCAGTACAGATTCCAACATCTGCAGTAATTTTCTTATTATGAAATACTCTCCTTCTCAACCTCGCCCCTCACCTGAGGGGTGATGACCTGCAGATTAAATCACCAGTCATCCCACTATAACAAAAGAACAGCCCAATAGTGACTTACCTTTACCACCCGAAATTGCATGTTTAGTTTGCTGAAACAGAACTTAAACAGTGACTCAGAGATGATAGCGTAACCACTGAACCTTGGCTAACCCACAGACGATCATCCAATCAAGAACAGCAGCACACTAAAATCCTAAATATGGTATTTGTATGTAATGCAAATGGAAAGGAAGCCAAATCTTCAATCTCACTGACCCAAACTGATCAATTAAAAATGAACACTAATCAGACAATTCCACATGTTGGTACAAATTAATGGTTGTAGGCTTAAGTTATGACACATTTTGCTTAAAAACCATATATAACATTTCTCTAAAGCAACAGCACGAGTCCACTTTAAGGGAACACACCAAGCCAACAATAAGTTAAGAGCGACAAATGTACCAAAGCTGCCTATTATCTGCAATGATGTGGAGGAGCCGGTATTGGACCGGATAGACAACTCATCTCCAGACTACTCGCTGCCACAGCCACATCTCCTTCCCCAACCCCACCCCCGCTTCCATTTATCTTGCCACCCCCTCAGCTCACAGCCCCATTCCTGATGAAGGGCTTTTGCCAGATTCTCCTGCTCGACCTGCTGTGCTTTTCCAGCACCACTCTCCCCCAGGTTCAGTCAAACAGGTTTATTTGGAAACACTAGCTTTCGGAGCACTGCTCCTTTAGCAACACTAAAAACTACGCTTCCAAATACCCTGTTTGATTGTAACCTGGGGTTGAGAGATCGTCATCTGCAAGGACAAGTCTGGAGTATCATGGAATCCTCCACAGCTGTCTACATTGAGTGTAGTTGCCAAAACAACAGAAACAATATAATTCAGAGCAAGCAACCCAATGATTCAACACACCAATTCCTCTGACATACAAAATACACTACACTAATGTACCAAAGAGGGGTTAGAAGAGGGAGAGAGAATAGGACACCACACAGGGTAGGGGATAGTGTAAGTTCCTGCTCAGCTGGTCCAAGACAGGATTCAATCCCCAGCTTACCCTGGGAGAGGGAGCTAGGATAGGAAAATTCCAGAACAGTGATACAGTACAGAAACAGACCCTTCAATCCAATTAGTCCATGCTGAGCAAAATCTCAAACTAATCTAGTCCCACCTGCCTGTGCTTAACCCACATCTCTCCTAAATAGTTCTTATTCATGTACTTACCATATGTCTTTTAGAAGATTGTAATTGTGCCACATCTACTACTTCCCCTGGAACTTTACTCCACACACAAATCACTAAAAGGAATTATCCCATGTCTTTTTAAAATCTCATCTTAAAAATATACCCTCAAACTTTAAATCCTCCACCTAGAGAAAACACTTGCCATTCACTATCTATAGTCATTAGTTTATAAAACTCTAAAAAAGTCACTGCTCAACTTTCTACACTCCAGAGAGTGTCCCACCCTATCCTTAGAACTCAACCCTCCATTCCTGGCAAATCTCTTTTGAACTCTCCAGTTAATATAACAGCTTCCTCTAACAGAGAGAGCAGAAATGGACACAGCATTCTAAGAGAAGTCTCACCAACTCCTATACTCAAGTCAGAAGTCAAGCATGTTAAAACCTCATACAAAAAAGGGTCAATTAATTATGTACCTAAAGCCCTAGCTCTGTTGTACAACATTACCCAATGAGATAGAGAGAACTGCAGATGCTGGAGATTCAGAGTGGATAAGTGTGGAGCTGGAAAAAGCATAGGGCAGAAGTGGGTACTGCAGATGCTAGAGATTAGAATGGTGCCAGAGAAACACAGCAGGCCAGGAGCATCCAAGAAGCAGGAAAAGCAACGTTTCAGGCAAAAGCCCTTCATCAGGGGTTTCACCCAAAACATTGACTTTCCTGCTCCTTGGATCTGCCTGGCCTGTGCTTTTCCAGCACCACCCTAATCTTGACTGGAAAAGCACAGCCATGGCGCGCAGAAAAATAAAACCGATCCACAGGTCCCGAGGAGGTGAACCCATCATTTCAGACAGAAGGTTCCAACCTGTAACAGCAACTCCCTTGATACTGCTTGACCTGCTGTGCTTTTTTCAGCTCCACTCTATCCGTTCCAACTTCACCCGTTAACTGCGAAAGTCTTGCTTTACCAAACTCTAACACCTCACGTTCACCCAAAGGCAAACGCCACCTGCCATTCCTCAGCCCATTGACCCGATTGATCTCTGTCGCCCCTGGTAGCCCCACCTTCACTGCCCACCATACCACCAACTTTGGAGGGGGGAGGGGGTCACCTGTAGTTTCAACATTCTCACCTAAATGACAAACAAAAGTGGACCCAGCGCCGACCGCTGGTCAAAAATAAGCAGGAGTCTGACCCAGCTCACCTGATCCGATTTGAACGCCCAAACGAGACTACAACCAGCAACCACAGACGCCGGCTCCAACTGAGCTCATGGCCCCTCCGAGCCGGTGAATGTCACCTCGTGGGGAGGGGCGGCACCGGAACTGACGTCACATCGCGGTGGGTGTGTGACGTCAGAGCACGGATCTCGGGGCCATCCTGCTCACGTGGCATTGACATTCTCCTCTCTAGATCTACCATTAACAACGATAACTACGTTTATACATTTCAGAATCAAATTTCGATTTCAGAATCGATACTTATTCCATCGATCAGGTTTATCCGAATGGCTATCCGTTATTCTTTGAAAAGGGTTCTGAGCTTGCCGGCTGGTTGCTATGGCGACGCCGCCCTGCCATCAGACCACCGCTCCCTCACTTTTAAGATTCAGGAAAAAGAACAGCGAGCGGTTGAACATTTACGTCGTTCGGGTATTTAGAGAGTGGCAGTTTTTTTTTAAAAAAAGAAAAATATAATCGATCGGTGGATTCCGAGGAAATTCGGCTTCATTCATAAAATAGCTTACGTCATGGGACGCCTGTGTGATTGACGTGTGAAAAGAACCAATCGGCGGCCGGAGGCGGCTGTGACGCAGAGACGCGGGGTAGATATTGTGCAAGTGAATGGGAATTTTTGTTATTGGGAAACTAACCTGGATTTCTGTTGGCACACTCACACCCCTGTTGCTTAATACTTCGAAAGAGCTTACCGGAAAAGTCTTCGCCCAAAAGTAATGCATTATTTTTAAAAAACTGCACAATTATAACACCTTCTGCATCTTTCATTCCCATCCAATAAGGAGGTAGCAGGGTTTCCCCAGTCTCAACGTGACTATGCAGTTAAAATGTAAATTTTATTAAGGAAAGAATTAATAAGGAATTAACCATGATAAAAAAAACACTACTTTTACGCTTAAAGACAATAATATTAGCTTATCACATGCCCAGTCCACACATCCTGCACTGACCAATGGTCATGAAGGCCTGAATATATCGTGTGTACGCCTTATGGGTCATCTGTTCTTCAATGAAATAGAGGAAGAGGGGTAGATTACAACCATCCCTAACCCCTTATCCTTCCCCTCCCCCTTCCACCAGACCCTCATTTTGTTAAGGAAGACAGAGTTTTTTGCCCGAAACGTAGATTCTCCTGCTCCTCGGATGCTGCCTGACCTGCTGTGCTTTTCGAGCACCACACATCCGACCCTCGTTTTATTAACCCTCCCCGAATGCATTACATTTTCAAGGTGAATTCCATTTGCCAGTGTTCTGTCCAGTTGAGAGGTCTGTCGATTCTCATGCTCCTCAGATGCTGTCTGACCTGCTATGCTTTTCCAGCACCACACTCTTAACTGGGAAGGGGTACAGCCTTAGAGAGATGGTGGCCAATCAGACAAGCTGGCAGCTCTGCAGTCACTGCAGATTCAAGAAGTAGCCGCAGCTGGGACTGCAGGCAGTCCCTGAAGAAGAGGAACCCAGATTTCAGGTACATCACAGACATCAGCCGGACCAGACTTTCAGACTGCAACAAGATGGAGGTTTGGGATAATGTGTTGTGCTGTGCCAGGTTTGAGAGGTCAAGGATAGAGGATTAAAGGGATGGTGTGGCTCTGATGTACAGGTTTGGGAGTGCCTCCAATGGGTCCAGGGTCACCGGAAAGAGCTTCCTCCTTCTGTGCAATACAACAGTGTAAGCTAATAGGCTACCCCACTACGGTGGGGCTACCCTGCTATGAGTAACACAGCGACAGATACACATTGAGACATTTCTGTGATCACTAATTGGTTGCATAAGAGCTTGAATAGACAAGCAGAAGGCTGGGAGAACACAGCAAGCCAGGCAGCATCAGGAGGTGGAGAAGTCAATGTTTTGAATCTAACCCTTCTTCAGGACTGGCAGTGTGTTTAAGGGAGGTGCAGATAAACAAGGTGGGGGGTTAGGTGGTGGTGAGGTGAGGACAGGTGGAGACAAGTAGAGTGTACAACCTGGCTGGTCGATTAGAGGAATGGAAGGGAAGGGGCAGGGCTGGGAACGGAAGGGAGTCAGGCGATGCGAAGGGAGGTTATTTGAAATTGGAGAACTCCATGTTGAGTCCTCCAGGCTCTAAGCTGCCCAGGCAGAAGATGAGATATTGTTCCTCCCATTTGCGATTTGATTCGTTGTGGCAACTAAGGAGGCCAAGGATGGTCATGTTGGAAAGGGAGTGGGAAAGGAATTAAAATGGGCAGTGACTGGGAGTTTTGGTTGGCTCCTGCAGGCTCTGCTGAGATGCTTGGTGAATCATTCCCTTAGTTTATGTTTGGTCTCCCGATTTAGAGAAGACCACATTGGGAGCACTGGATACAGTAAATTAGGTTCGAGGAGAGGCAGGTGAACCCCTGTCTGGATAACAGAGGCAGGGAAAAGCACATTGTTTGAAATAGGTGGACATCCGGGATGCTGGGGAGTGGAAAGTCTCCTCATCTGAGCACATACTGTGGAGGCGGATGAATTGGGAGAGCGGGATGGAGTTCTTGCAGGATATTGGGTGGGAGGAGGTGTAGTCCAGGTAGATGTGAGAGTCTGTGGATTTATAGGAAACATCCTTCTGGAGACTGTCATTGGACATGGAAAAGGAGAGGTCAAGGAAGGGGTGGGGGGGGGGTGTCCGAAATGGACCAAGTAAATTTGAGGTTAGGGTGGAAGTTGTGGGCGAAGTGGATGATTTGCTCCAGTTCAGCCTGTGTACAGGACACTGCACCAATCCAGTCATCAATGTAACTGCATGAAAATGTTTCCCCCTATGTCCCTTTCACATTTTTCCCCTTTCACCTTAAACCTATGCACTCTAGTTCTGGATTCCCCCTGGGAAAAGACCTTGTCTATTTATAATATCCATGCTCCTCATGATTTTATAAATGTCTATAAGGTCACCCCTCAGCCTCTGATGCTCCAGGGAAAACAGCCCCAGCCTACTCAGCCTCTTCGTGTAGTTCAAATCCTCCAACTCTGGCAACATTCCTTGTAAATCTTTTCTGAGCCCTTTTGAGTTTCACAACGTCCTTCCAATAGGAGGGAGACCAGAATTTCACACAATATTCCAAACGTGGCCTAACTAATGTCCTATACAGCCGCAGCATGACCTCCCAACTCCTGTACTCGATGCTATGTCCAATAAAGGAAAGCACACCAAGTGCCTTCTTCACTAACCTATCTACCTGCGACTCCACTTTCAAGGAGCTATGAATCTATACTCAAAGATCTCTTTGCTCCCCTGGACCTTACCGTTAAGTGTATAAGTCCTGCTCTAATTTGCCTTTCCAATTGCAGCACCGCACATTTATCTAAATTCAACTTCATATGCCACTCCTCAGCCCATTGGCCCATCTGATCAAGATCCCATTGTACACTGAAGTAACCTTCTTCATTGTCCACTACACCCAATTTTGGTGTCATCTGTAAACTTACCATATGAACAATACTATCAATGTTCATATTCCAAATCATTTATATCAATGACAAAAAGCAGTAGACCGAGCACTGATCCTTGTGGCACACCACTGGTCACAGGCCTCCAGTCTGAAAAACAACCCTCCACCAGCACTCTCCGTCTTCAACCTTCGAGCCAGTTCTGTATCCAAATGGCTAGTTCTCCCTGTATTCCTTGCTAACCAATCAACCACGACGAACCTTCTTGAAGGCCTGCCCTCTTCGTTATTTCTTAAAAAAAATTCAATCAAGTTCATGAGACATGATCTCCCATGCACAAAGCCATGCATGTAAATCCTGTCCCTCAGGATTCCCTCCAACAACTTGCCCACCACCGAGGTCAGACTCACTGGTCTATAGTTCCCTAGCTTGTCCTTACCACCCTTCTTAAACAGTGGAACCACATTAGCCAACCTCCAGTCTTCCGGAACCTCACCTGTGACTATAGATGATACAAATATCTCAGCAAGTGGCCCAGCAATCACTTCCCTCGCTTCCCACAGAGTTCTAGGGTACACCTGATCTGGTCCTGGGGATTTATCCACTTTTGTGCAATTTTAGATATCAAACACCACCTGCTTGATATGGGCATTTTTCAAGATGTTACCATCTATTTCCCCACATTCTATGTCTTCAATGACCTTCTCCACAGTAAACACTGATGCAAAATACTCGTTTAGTATCTCACCCAACTCCTGCGGTTTCACACATAGGCTGCCTTGCTGATCTTTGAGGGTCCCTATTCCCTCCATAATTTCCTTTTTGTCCTTAATATATTTACAAAATCCCTTTGGATTCTCATTAACCCTATTTGCCAAAGTTATCTCATGTCCCCTTTTTACCCTCTTGATTTCCCTCTTAAGTATACTCCTACTGCCTTTATACGCTTCTAAGGATTCACTTGATCTCTGCTGTCTATACCTGACATATGCTTCCTTATTTTCCTTAATCAAAACCTAAATTTTTCTTGTCATCCAGCATTCCCTACACCTACCAGCCTTGCCTTTTACCCTAACAGGAACATACTGTCTTTGGACTCTCATTATCTCATTTTTGAAGGCTTCCCATTTTCCAGCTGTCCTTTTAACTGTGAACATCTGCCCCCAATCAACTTTTGAAAGTTCTTGCCTAATACCGTCCAGATGTCCACCTGTTTCGAACAACATGTCTTTCACCTCTCCGTTATCCAGACAGTCTTCAACTGCACCATCTCCATTCCCCGTTCCACTGCTCTAAACCCCCTGCCCTCTAAACACAATAAAGACATAGTCCCCTTTGTCCTCACCTACCACCCCAATAGTCTCCACATCCAACGCATCATCCTTAAACACTTGCACCAACTCCAACTAAACACCACCACCAAGGACATTTTCCCCTCCCCACCCCTCTCTGCCTTCCGCAAGGACCATTCCCTTCATGAATCCTTAGTTCGTGCCACACCTCCCACCCGACCCCAAAACCTCCAGGTACCCTCCCTGCAACCAGAAAGATCCAAACCCTGCCAGCACAACACTCCCATCACCTCCATCCAGGGCCCCAAACAGATGAGACAGAGGTTCACCTGCCTCTCCTCCAACCTAGTTTACTGTATCCAGTGCTCCCGATGTGGTCTTCTCTGCATTGGGGAACCAAACGTAAACTAATGGAACGGTTTACCAAACATCTCAACCAGAGTCTCAGGGGCCAACCAGAGCTCCCAGTCACTGTCCATTTCAATTCCCCTTCCCACCCCCTTTCCAACATGACCATCCTTGGCCTCCTCCATTGCCACAATGAATCAAACTGCAAATTAGAGGAACAATACCTCATCTTCCACCTGGGCAGCCTACAGCCCAGAGAACTCAACATTGAGTTTACCAATTTCAAATAACCTCCCTTCCTATCCCCGACTCCCTTCCCAGCCCCTTCCCATCCCTTCTATTCCTCTCAGCCACCTATAGGATTCATTGCTCCCTTCGACCAACCAGGTCATACCCTCTACCTGTCTCCACCTATCCCCATCTCCCCACCACCCTGTCCCCTCACTTCCTTTATCTGCAGCTCCCTTACACCCAACCCCAGTCCTGAAGAAAGGTTACACCCAAAACGTCAACTTCTCCACCTCCTAATGTTGCCTGGCTTGCTGTGTTCTCCCAGCCTTCTGCTTGTCTACTTTGGATTCCAGCATTTGAAGTTTTTTTTATCTCTAAGAGCTTGAGTACGCCCAAGGATGGCAGGCTGCCTGATACTGCCCCTGCCCTCCTGGTAAAATTTGGCAGGAAGACAGTAGAAAAGTCACACTGTAATTTACAGGCTCCCGAACCCCTGCATTTCAACATACTAGCTGTAAAATCCAGACTGGATGGAAATCCAATGAAGTACATTGATCTGACTCATAAAACATAGAACTGTACAGCACAGGGATGAGCCCTTCAGCCCACAATATTATGCTGAACTTGATGCCAAATTAAACAAATCTCTACTGCCTGCCTTTGGTCCATATCCCTCCATTCCCTGCAAATTCATGTGCTTATCTAAAAGATCCTTACATGCCCCTATATTGTATGCCTCCACTGCAATCCTGGCAACATGTTCTAGACTCCTTCCACTCTGTGTAAAAACCTTATCCCTCACGTCTCCTTTGAACTTTCCTAATCTCATCCCAGACACTTGAACACAGGGATTGTATTGCAATATTAAGCTGCATTGGCAAAGGTGCTGTCTTTTGGATGAGATGCATGCCCCTTAGTATTAGAGCTTCAGTACGACCAATACGTTCATTTCCAAGTATTGTTGGGTTTGTAACTTTTTCTCCACTAGGGGCTCAGTCCTTTTTTGTGATGTTAATTGTGAGATAAACATTGTCCAGGATAAAGCAGGAACCCTCATGCTCCATCTGCACCCAAGCAGAAAGATGAATTCTTGGAAAAACAGCACACCCCTGAATAAAGAGGCTTTACTCAGAACTCAAAGATGGAGGTAAAAGATACTGATAGAACAGCCTGCAAATGTAGAAGGATGTGAACAGGGTACAGGGTGTCAGGTCAGCTTAGAATTCAACCAGAAAGAGGTTGTCAATTAAATAGGGTGGGGGACTTCATGATGAGGATCATATGAGAGGTCACCCAGTTTGAAATAGCTTTACAAGTTCAAGAACCTTGTGGCTCAGAGAGAGTTGCCATGACCTGATAATCTTTTGATGTTGATTGAGGGGTAAACATTGGATACTAGGGAGAACGTCCCTGCTAACACAATGAATCTGCAGCTCAGAATAAGATACTGAGTGAACTGAACATCTTATCCGAAAGACAGCACATCTGCCAATGCAGCTTAATACTGCAATACAGTCCCTGTGTTCAAGTGCCTGAGGTTGGATTTGAACCCATGACGTTCTGACTCACTGAAGCTATCTAGTGAGCCTTAGCAGACATTTGTGGGGGGAGGGAAGAGGTGTGCAGGCAACTGCCAATCTGAGTGGCTTCAGACCTGCTGCTGATGATCTCATATATGTTTCCAGAAACGGATCCTTTAACAGGAACTCGCTCAATTTCTCAGAAGTTGTCACATCTGTGCTCTCCCTTTCTAATTATAGTTTCTCATTGCCTGTAACCACATCAAAAGCATTGAGCTGACACCTAAATAATTCCAGGTAAAGTCAGAATCATTGTCAGCATCGTTTGTTTAATCATGTCATAATCTTCGTGAGGCAGTGAATCTATGTCAAAATACATTAAATGTTTTTCCATTCGCAATATAGTATTGATTCAAAGACTGAAAATCACTAAAGTTAATCTAAGCAAGAAAAAGGTAAAGAAAACACAAAGGCATTAAAGATTGACAAATTCTGACGAAAGAGAATCAGGAAGTCATGAGAAATGGGCAGGAAAATGGACTTTAACATAGGTTTATAGGAAATAAGGAATAGGCCATTCAGCCTCTCAAGCTTGCTCTGCCATTCAACTACATCATGGCCAATTATTAACCCTAAGTGTATTTAATATATATTAAAAAACTATTTCTGTTTTGAATAGTTTCATTGACTGAGCCTCCACAGTCCTCAGGGACAGAGAATACCAAACATTCATAGATACATGAATTCATAGATCCCCACCAACTCCCTGTCCATACCTGGCAACTTCCCCTGCTGCTGTAAGAGATGCAAAACCTGTGCCCACAGCACCCCCCTCACCTCCACCCAAGGCCCCAAAGGATCATTCCAAATCCGGAAGGGATTTACTTGCATATCCTGTAACCTCATTTAGCGCATCCATTGCTCTTAATGCAGCCTCTTCTACATCGGAAAGACCGAGCGCAAATTCACGGAAAGTTTCAGGAAGCATCTCTGGTCTGTCCATCCAACCAACCCCACCTCCTAGTGGTCATCCATTTCAACCCCCACTAATGTCATGTCTGTTCTGCTTCCACTGCCTAAACAAGGCCACCCGCAAACTGAAGAAAGAACACCTACCTCATCATCTGCCTTGGGAGCCTATGATCACACAGCCTTAACATTGAATTTATCAGTTTCCAAATCTTCCCACCCCTTAACCGCTCCAACTCAGCACTATCCTCTTGACCTGACCTACTTGTCCATCTTCCTGCCCACCTATCTGTGCCACACTTCACGCCAATCTATCACAATCACCCTCTACCTGCACCCACCTATCACCATCCAACTAACCTTTCTCCTAGCCCCACCCTCTGACTATTTATTTCTCAGGTCCCTTTCCTCTCCCCAGTCCTGATGAAGGGTTTTGCCTGTTGTGCTAATTCCAGCGCCACACTTTATCAACTCTGACTCTCCAGCGTCTGCAGTCCTCACCATCTTCTGAGTGATAGGAAACAGAGAGTTGTTGTTAATGGATTTTGTTTTGGCTAAAGAATATTTGTAGTGGAGTCCTGCAGGAGTTAGTGTTGGGAACATGACTTATACACATCACTTTTCTTAATGTCCTCCAACTTCAGGTACAGAGTACAATTTTGAAAATTTATGGATGACAATAAACCTGGAAGTATTGTGAATTGTGAAGAGGACAATGTAGAACTTCAAAAAGGTAAAGATCAGTTTGCGGAATGAACAAAAAAGTTGCAATGAAGTTTAATATTGCGAAATGTGAAGGGGATCATTTTGGTAGAAAGAACATGGAGAGACAATATCAGAGTCAGTTTTAAAGAGGCGTAGAAGCAGAGGAATTTGAGTGTTTATGCGTATAAGTCATTAAACTAGCCAGGTAGTTGATAATAAAGTGTGTATATATATTATCCTGTTTTGAAGAAGAGTCACTGAAATAACTTCACATAGGCCGGTATCCCATCACCAAGTCATTTGGCAATCCTTGCCATTTTCATTCCAAGGATGAGAAATTTCAGTTATGAAGATAGTTTGCAGAAGTTAAAAATCACACAACACCAGGTTATAGTCCAACAGGTTTAATTGGAAGCACACTAGCTTTCAGAGCGACGCTCCTTCATCATGTGGTAGTGGAGGGCTCAATCCTAACACACAGAATTTATAGCAAAAATTTAGTGTGTTGTAACTGAAATTATACATTGAAAAATTGATTGTCTGCTAACCCTTTCATCTGTTAGAATACAGTGATAGTTTCACTTCTTTCATGTGTAAATCACAAAACATTTTTTTTTAAAAAGTTGCATTCTCAGGTTAGCTGTTAACAATGGTGATAGCTAGACAATATGTTGAAGGTTCTGGATTAGTGGTGCTGGAAGAGCACAGCAGTTCAGGCAGCATCCAAGGAGCAGCAAAATCTCCTTGGATTCTGCCTGAACTGCTGTGCTCTTCCAGCACCACTAATCCAGAATCTGGTTTGCAGCATCTGCAGTCATTGTTTTTACCTAATATGTTGAAGGTGTTGGCCCCCTGTGTTCACTGTCTATGCCATGATATTTAAATTGATTCTAATCTAAAAAGTGAGATAACGGAGTTTTACATAAATTCATGCAGTTTTTGAGTTCAGAGCTCTACATGAATGCATGCAGTTTTTGAGCAAAGTACAATGTAACCTTCGGGTGACCATCCTCCATGGTGGACTTCGGGACAGGCAGCAGAGAAAAGTGGCTGAGCAGAGGCTGATAGCTAAGTTCAGTACCCATAGGGAGGGTCTCAACTGGGACCTTGGGTTCATGTCACATTACAGGTGACAACAATTGCACTACACACACACACACACAGGCACTCCTATACACACATACACACACACACACACACTCTCACACACACACAGGCACTCCTATACACACATACACATGGACACACATACACGCGCACAGACACCCACACACACCCTTACAGACACACACACTCCCACACTCACACATGCACCCCCTCAAAGACTTAAGACACTCTGCACTCACTGCACACACTCATACACTTTCTCACACTCACAACCCCCAACCCAGACAGACAGACAGACACACACACACACAAAGACCCACATGCACACATATATTTTGTGGGGTGAATTTGTACTTTCAGGGTTACATTGTACTTTGCTCAAAAACTGCATACAGTCATGTGGAATTCTAAGCTCAAAAACTGCATGAATTTATGTAAAACTCCGTTATATCACTTTTTAGATTAGAATCAATCTAAACATCATGGCATAGACAGAGAACACAGGGGGCCAACACCTTCAACATATTGTCTAGCTATCACCATTGTTAACAGCTAACCGAGAATGCAACTTTTTCAAAAAAGGTTTTGTGATTTACATATGAAAGAAGTGAAACTTTCACTGTATTCTAACAGATGAAAGGCTTAACAGACAATCAATTTTTCAATGTATAATTTCAGTTACATCACACTGTAAATTTTTGCTATAAATTCTGTGTGTTAGGATTGAGCCCTCCACTACCACCTGATGAAGGAGCGTCGCTCCGAAAGCTAGTGTGCTTCCAATTAAACCTGTTGGATTATAACCTGGTGTTGTGTGATTTTTAACTTTGTACAAGCCAGTCCAACACCAGAATCTCCAAATCTTGAAGAAGTTAGGTTTTCTTTTGAAGGGCGGCTACTGATAGGAGCACAGAATCTAAGATCAAGGTACTGATGTGAAGTGATATAAGGCATAAGTTCAGCCTCTGCTGGAGGATTATGTCCATTCTATGTGTCACACTTGGGCACTGGAGAGTATGGAAGTGATAAAAGAGAAAGATGGTTTGTTATGACTGTATAAGGAGAAGTAATTATCAACCCTGTTTTTAACCCCTATTGGTCAGTCAATTTTTGTTTTCATCTCGACCACCACATTTCAATTTCAATGTCATTAACTAGATGAAACTAGCCAACATTTCTTTGAGTGACAGAAATAGATACATTAATAGCGACTCTGAGAAAAGATAATAAAATGTAAAAGTACATGATCACAAGTAATAATTTCAAAAAGGAGAGAGTGATGCACACATGGAGAATAAAGCTAATCAGTTTAAAAGTCCTTAGAGGTTTTGTGATGTGAAAGTGAAAGCTGAATCCATAACTGTTTAGCTGTTGTTTTGTTCCCTCGGCAATGGTGACATTTATACAAATGCTGGAGGTCTCAGAGAATGGTTGTTTCCCCATGTTGCTTTCACTGGGCACTTCTTTTGAGAGACATTGAAAGAGTGAGGAAGGAGGCATACTAGGTTCTGCTGTTCTGTATCCATTTTTTGTTTTTCTCTGGTCTGCCAAGTAAGATATTCGAAGATGGCTCACTTGTATATTCCTGTGTCTACTTCCATTGTTTTAACAAGCTGGATACTCTGCAGGATGCCTTTCGTCTCCCATTGTGTGAACGTATCCTGTTCTGAACAAGAGTCACTGAAACAACTTCACAAAGGCTGGTCGTTTGGCCATCTTTGCCATTTTCATTCCAAGAATGAGAAATTTCAGTTATGAAGATAGTTTGAAGAAGTTAGGTTTTCTTTGGAAGGGTGGCACGATGGCTCAGTGGTTAGCACTACTGCCTCAGCTCTGAGGATCTGGTTCAATTTCACTCTTGGGTGACTCTCCGAGTGGAGTCTGTATGGGTTTCCTCCAGGTGCTCTGGTTTCCTCCCATTGTCTAAAGATGTGCAGGTTAAGTGAATTGGCCAGACTAAATTTTCCAGGGAGGTGCAGGCTCGGTGGATTAGCCATGGGAAATGCAAGGTCACAGGGATATAGTACAGGGTGGGTCAGGGTGGGTGTGGGTGAGATGCTCTTCAATGTGGACTCGATCAGCCTAATGGCCTGCTTCCAAACTGTAGGTGTTCTATGTATGGACAATCTGATTGAGGTGTTCAAAAACTTGAGGTGTCCAAACGCAGTAGATAGCAAGGAAGTTTTCCAACAAGTGAAAGAATTGAGAACTAAAGGCCACAGTTTCAGCATGATTGACACGAGAAGCAAAATTGATTTCTTGCAGTGAGTAGTTAGAATCTGGAATGAGAGTGTGGTGGCGGCGACTTCAATCAATACATTCAAAAAATGTTATATGAAAATGAACAATGTGCAGGTTTAGAGAGAAGGCTAGAAAATGGCATGAAATGAAATGCTCATTCAATAGGCCAGTGGAGACACAATGGATTGAATGGCCTCCATTAACACTTTGAGATTTAGCAACTTCTGAATGAAGGTTTTCTCAGTCCTGAATTGGCAAAATGCTTATTTGAAACTTTGGTGGAGGCACGTGGGTTGAATGGTCTCCTTCAGCACTGTTATAATTGGGGTGGCACAGTGGCTCCGTGGTTAGCACTGTTGCCTCACAGTGCCAGGGACTCAGGTTTGATTCCAGCCTCAGGCGACTGTGTGGAGTTTGCATGTTCTCCCCGTGTCTGCGTGGGTTTCCTCCGAGTGCTCCGTTTTCCTCCAACAATCCAAAGATGTGCAGGTCAGGTGAATTGGCCATGCTAAATTGCCCATAATGTTAGGTGCATTAGTCAGGGGTTAATGTGGGGAATAGATCTGGGTGGGTTACTCTTCAGAGGGTTGGTGTGGACTTATTGGGCCGAAGGGCCTGTTTCCATACTGTAGGGAATCTAATCTAATCTAATCTAATTCTATGATTCTGATCCTGTGATTCTCTGATCCATTCATGGGTTAATGGCTAAATCAACATTTATTAGATTAGATTCCCTACAATGTGGAAACAGGCCCTTCGGCCCAACAAGTCCACACCAACCCTCTGAAGAGTAACCCATTTATTGCCCATCCCTAATTTATTTTCCTTAATTCATGGAATGTGAACTGGCCAACATTTATTGCCTGTTTGTAGTTGCCCTTGAGAATGTAGGTATGAGCTGCCTTCTTGAACCATTCCAGTCCATATACTACAGATTGACCCACAATGCCCTGAGGGAGAGAATTTCAATATTGTGGATGTGGTGCAAATCAAATGAATTGCTTTGTCCTGGATGGTGTCAAGCTTCATGAATGTTGTTGGAGCTGCACTCATCCAGGCAATTGGGGAATATTCCATCAAAAGCTTCGCCTGTGCCTTGTAGATAATGGACAGGTTCTGGGGAGTTAGAAGATGAGTTGCTTGCCGCAGTATTCCTAGCTGAAAAGTGTGCTTCTGGAAAAACACAGCAGGTCAGGTAGCATCCGAGGAGCAGGATATTCAACGATTTGGGCATAAGCCTGCACTTGTAGCTCCTATGTTAATGTCACAGAGTCATAGGGATATACAGCATGGAAACAGACCCTTCGGTCCAACGTTTCAACACCAATCAGATATCCCAATCCAAACTAGTCCCACCTGCCAGCACCCGGCCCATATCCCTCCAAACCCTTCCTATTCATATACCCATCCAAATGCCTCTTAAATGTTGCAATTGTACCAGCCTCCACCACATCCTCTGGCAGCTCATTCCATACACGTACCACCCTTTGGGTGAAATGTTTGCACCTTAGGTCTCTTTTATATCTTTCCCCTCTCACCCTAAACCTATGCCCTCTAGTTCCGATCCCAGGGAAAAGACTTTGTCTATTTATCCTATCCATGCCCCTCATAATTTTGTAAACCTCTATAAGGTCACCTCTCAGCCTCCGACGCACCAGGGAAAACAGCCCAGCCTGTTCAGCCTTTCCCTATAGCTCAAATCCTCCAACCCTGGCAACATCCTTGTAAATCTTTTCTGAACCCTTTCAGGTTTCACAACATCCTTCTGATAGGAAGGAGACCAGAATTGCATGCAATATTCCAAAAGTGGCCTAACCAATCTCCTGTACAGCTGCAACATGACCTCCCAACTCCAGTACTCAATATTCTGACCAATAAAGGAAAGCAAACGCCTTCTTCACTATCCTATCTACCTGCGACTCCACTTTCAAGGAGCTATGAACCTACACTCCAAGGTCTCTTTGTTCAGCAACACTCCCGAGGACCTTACCATTAAGTGTATAAGTCCTGCTAAGATTTGCTTTCCCAAAATGCAGCACCTCGCATTTATGTGAATTAAACTCCATCTGCCACTTCTCAGCCCTTTGGCCCATCTGGTCCAGATCCTGTTGTAATCTGAGGTAATCCTCTTCGCCGTTCACTACACCTCCAATTTTGGTGTCATCTGCAAACTTACTAACTGTACCTCTTATGCTCGCATCCAAATCATTTATGCAAATGACAAAAAGTAGAGGACCCAGCACCGATCCTTGTGGCACTCCACTGGTCACAGGCCTCCAGTCTGAAAAAAACCCTCCACCACCACCCTCTGTCTTCTACCTTTGAGCCAGTTCTGTATCCAAATGGCTAGTTCTCCCTTTATTCCATGAGATCTAACCTTGCTAATCAGGCTCCCATGGGGAACTTTGTCGAACGCCTTACTGAAGTCCATATAGATCACATCTACTGCTCTGCCGTCATCAATCTTCTTTGTTACTTCTTGAAAAAACTCAATCAAGTTTGTGAGACACGATTTTCCCACGCACAAAACCATGTTGACTATCCCTAATCAGTCCTTGCCTTTCCAAATACATGTATATCCTGTCCCTCAGGATTCCCTCCAACAACTTGCCCACCACTGACGTCAGGCTCACCAGTCTATAGTTCCCTGGTTTGTCTTTACCACCCTTCTTAAACAGTGGCACCACGTTTGCCAATCTCCAGTCTTCCGGCACCTCACCTGTGACGGATACAAATATCTCAGCAAGAGGCCCAGCAATCACTTCTCTAGCTTCCTTCAGAGTTCTCAGGATCAGGTCCTGGGGATTTATCCACATTCAACCGTTTCAAGAAATCCAGCACTTCCTCCTCTGTAATCTGGACATTTTGCAAGATGTCACCATCTATTTCCCTACAGTTTATATCTTCCATATCCTTTTTCACAATAAATACTGATGCAAAATATTCATTTAGTATCTCCCCCATTTTCTGTGACTCCACACAAAGGCCGCCTTGGTAATCTTTGAGGGCCCCTATTCTCTCCCTAGTTACCCTTTTGTCCTTAATATATTTGTAAAAACCCTTTGGATTCTCCTTAATTCTATTTGCCAATGCTATCTCATGTATTTTTGCCTTTTTGCCCTCCTGATTTCCCTCTTAAGTATAATCCTACTCCCTTTATACTCTTCTGAGGATTCACTCGATCTATCCTGTCTATACCTGACATATGCTTCCTTCTTTTTCTTAACCAAGCCCTCAATTTCTTTAGTCATCCAGCATTCCCTATACCTACCAGCCTTCCCTTTCACCCTGACAGGAATATACTTTCTCTGGATTCTTGTTATCTCATTTCTGAAGGCTTCCCATTTTCCAGCCGTCCCTTTACCTGCGATCATCTGCCTCCAATCAGCTTTCTAAAGTTCTTGCCTAATACCGTCAAAATTGGCCTTTCTCCAATTTAGAACTTCAACTTTTAGATCTGGTCTATCCTTTTCCATCACAATTTTAAAACGAATAGAATTATGGTCGCTGGCCCCAAAGTGCTCCCCCACTGACACCTCAGTCATCTGCCCTGCCTTATTTCCCAAGAGTAGGTCACGTTTTGCACCTTCTCTAGTAGGTACATCCACATACTGAATCAGAAAATTGTCTTGTATGCACTTAAGAAATTCCTCTCCATCTAAACCTTTAACACTGTGGCAATCCCAGTCGATGTTTGGAAAGTTAAGATTCCAGACCATAACTACTCTATTATTTTTACACATAGCTGAGATCTCCTTACAAATTTGTTTCTCAATTTCCCTCTGACTATTAGGGGGTCTATAATACAGTCCCAATAAGGTGATCATCCCTTTCTTATTTCTCAGTTCCACCCAAATAACTTCCCTGGACGTATTTCTGGGAATATCCTCCCTCAGCACAGTTGTAATGCTATCCCTTATCAAAAATGCCACTCCCCCTCCTCTCTTGCCTCCCTTTCTATCCTTCCTGTATTATTTGTATCCTGGAACATTAAGCTGCCAGTCCTGCTCCTCCCTGAGCCATGTTTCTGTGATTGCTATGATATCCCAGTCCCATGTTCCTAACCATGTCCTGAGTTCATCTGCCTTCCCTGTTAGGCCCCTTGCATTGAAATAAATGCAGTTTAATTTATTAGTCCTACCTTGTCCCTGCCTTCCCTGACTGTTTGATTCACTTCTGTTCTCAACTGTACCAGTCTCAGATTGACCTCTTTCGTCACTATCTCCCTGGGTCCCACCCCCCCCCCCCCACCTTACTAATTTAAATCCTCCCAAACAGTTCTAGCAAATTTCCCTGCCAGTATATTAGTCCCCTTCCAATTTAGGTGCAATCCATCCTTCTTGTACAGGTCACTTCTACCCCAAAAGGAATTCCAGTGATCCAAAAATGTGAATCCTTCTCCCATACACCAGCTCCTCAGCCATGCATTCATCTGCTCTATCCTCCTATTCCTGCCCTCATTAGCTCCATAAGACCATAAGACATAGGAGTGGAAGTAAGGCCATTCGGCCCATCGAGTCCACTCCGCCATTCAATCATGGCTGATGCGCATTTCAGCTCCACTTACCAGCGTTCTCCCCGTAGCCCTTAATTCCTCTAGACAACAAGAATCTATCAATCTCGGCCTTGAAGATATTTAGCGTCCTGGCTTCCACTGCACTCCGTGGCAATGAATTCCACAGGCCCACCACTCTCTGGCTGAAGAAATGTCTCCGCATTTCTGTTCTGAAATGACTCCCTCTAATTCTAAGGCTGTGTCCACGGGTCCTAGTCTCCTCGTCTAACGGAAACAATTTCCTAGCATCCACCTTTTCCAAGCCATGTATTATTTTGTACGTCTCTATTAAGTCTCCCCTTAATCTTCTAAACTCCAACGAATACAATCCCAGTATCCTCAGCCGTTCCTCATATGCTAGACCTGTCATTCCAGGGATCATCCGTGTGAATCTCCGCTGGACACGTTCCAGTGCCAGTATGTCCTTCCTGAGGTGTGGGGACCAAAACTGGACACAGTACTCCAAATGGGGCCTAACCAGAGCTTTATAAAGTCTTAGTAGTACATCTCTGCTTTTATATTCCAACCCTCTTGAGATAAGAGACAACATTGCATTCGCTTTCTTAATCACAGACTCAACCTGCATGTTTACCTTTAGAGAATCCTCGACTAGCACTCCCAGATCCCTTTGTGCTTTGGCTTTATTAATTTTCTCACCATTTAGAGAATAGTCCATGCTTTTATTCTTTTTGCCAAAGTGCAAGACCTCGCACTTGCTCATGTTAAATTCCATCAGCCATTTCCTGGACCACTCTCCCAACCTGTCTAGATCCTTCTGTAGCCTCCCCACTTCCTTAGTATTACCTGCCTGTCCACCTAACTTGAGGACCTCCTTTTTAAATTTCTGCCTAACACTCTGTAATCTCCCTTCTGAATCTCAACCTTTTCCCTTCCTATATCGTTGGTTCCAATGTGGACAATGACCTCTTGCTGGCCCCTCTCCCCCGTGAGAACATTCTGCACCGTCTCTGAGACATCCTTGATCCTGGCACCAGGGAAACAACATACCATTCTGCTTTTTCTCTGCTGGCCACAGAAACGTCTGTCTGTACCTCGGACTACAGAATCCCCTAACACAATTGATCTCTTGGAAGCCGACGCACCCCTTGTTGCATTAGAGCCAGTCTCAATACCAGAAACCTGGCTGTTCGTGCTATGTTCCCCTGAGAATCCATCACCCCTACATTTTCCAAAACAGCATATCTGTTTGAAATGGGTTTATCCCCAAAAGACTCCTGCCCTAGGTGCCTACCTCTCTTACCCTTCCTGGAGTTAACCCATCTATGCAACTGTATCTGAGACTTTCCCCCCTTCTTATAACTGCCATCCATCATATACTGTTGCTGTTGCAAATTCCTCATCGCTTCTGTCTGTCTCTCCAACCAATCCACTCGATCTGATAAGACTCGCATCCAACAGCATTTATGGCAGATATAATCCGCAGTAACCCTTAAACTCCCACATCCGACAAGAAGTACATATCACTGCAAAGGCCATTTTTGCTCCTTCACAATCTACAGACCCAGAAAATAACACCGTCTTATTCCTCTACAAAACATTGCACCAGGTTAAATTAATCGCTATGGCTTATATTTTAAGTTTAATCAAGAAACCTATCTCCAAAAACATATAATCAAGAAAGAACCGACTGCACTCAGTAATACAGCCATTCTCTTGGACAGACTTAAAACAACAATTAACTTATCTGACTCTGTGTTGTGAATTAATGTGATCAGTTCAGTTGAGTTTCTGATCAATGATAACCCCAACTATGTTGATAGTAGGGGATTCAGTAATGCTAATGCCATTGCATGTCAAGGGCATTAGTTAGATTGCCTGGCATTTGAGTACCACAAATGTTACTTGCCACTTATCAGCCCAAACCTGGATGATGTCTAGATTTTGTTGCATTTGAAAATGGACTGCTTCAGTATCTGAGGAGTCATGAAATGTGCTTAAATTGTGCATTTATTAGCGAATGTTCCCACTTCTGATGTTATGATGGAGGGAGATCATTGTTGAAGCAGCTGAAGACAGTTGTACGTAGAACATTGACCTGAGCAAAGTCTACAGAAATGTCCTGAAGCTGAGATGACTGGCCTCCAACAACTGCAACCATCTTCCTATGTACCAGATATGACACCAACCAGCAGAGATTTTGACCCTGATACCCATTGATTCTAGACTTGCTAGGGCTCCTTGATGCCACACTCATTTGAATGTGGCCTTGATGTCAAGGATGTCACTGTCATTCCACCACTGGGAATTCAGCTCTTTTGTCCATGTTCGAACCAAAGCTGTAATGACTCAAGAGCTGAGTGGCCCTGGCGGAACCCAAACAGGGTGCTGAGCAGGTGCTGCTTGATAGCATTGTTGAAGACACCTTCCATCACTTTACTGATGATCGAGAGTTGACTTATGGGATAGTAAATGTTCATTTTGGATTTTCTTCTGCTTTTTGTGTACAGGACATACCTGGGTAATTTTCTACATTGTCGGAAAGATGTCAGTGTTGTAACTGTATTGGAGGAATTTGGCTAGGGGACTGGCAAATTCTGGAGTACAGGTTTTCAATACTATTGCGGAAATGTCAGGACCCATAGCCTTTGCAGTATCCAGTGTCTCCAACCATTTCTTGATATCATGTGGAGAAAATAGAACAGAGGCTGGTATCTCTGATGTTGGGGACCACTAGGGAAGGCCGATTTGGATCATCCATTCAGCACTTCTGGCTGAAAATTGCTGCAAATGCTTCAACCTTATCTTTTGCACTGGTGTGCTGGGCTCCTCCATCTTTGAGGATTGGAATTTTTGTGGATCCTTCTCCTCCAGTGAGTTGTTAAACTGTTCACAACATTCACAACAGGGGTTGCAGGACTGCAGGGCTTAGATCTGATCTACTGGTTGTGGGATCATTTAGCTTTATCACTTGCTCCTTATGCTGTTTGGCATGCATGTAGTCCTGTTGTGCTGGAGTACAACTCTGCTGCTGTTGATAACCCACAGTGCCTCATAGATGCCCTGTTTTGAGTGGCTAGATCTGTTCAAGGGCTGTCCCATCTAGCACGGTGTTAGTGTGACACAACATGATGGAGGGTATTTTCAAATGTGAAGGCATGACATTGTCTCCACAACGACTATGCTGTGGTCACTCCTACTGATACTGTCATGGACATTGCAACTGCAGCCAGGAGATTGGTAAGGATGAGGTCAAGTATGTTTTTCCCTCTTGTTGGTTCCCTCACCACCTGCCACAGACCCAATCTAGCAGCTATGTCCTTTAGGACCTGACCAGCCCGATCAGTAGTGCTTCTGAGAAGCCATTCTTGGAAATCCGCCATCCAGAATACATTTTGCACCCTTGCCATCCTCGGTGCTTCCTCCAAGTGTTATTAAACATGAGCCAAGGGAGGACAGTGCATGGCAATCACCAGGAAGTTTCCTTGTTCATGTTTAATCTGAAGCCATGAGATTTCCTGGGGTCCAGAATCAATGTTGAAGACTCTCAGGGCAACTCCCTCCCGACTGTATCCCAGTGTGCCGCCACCTCTGCTGAGTCTGTCCTGCTGGTGGGACAGGACATATCCAAGGATTGTGATGGTGTTGTCTGGGACATTGCCAGTAAGATATCAAATCAAGAGTAGCTTTATTTGTCATTTCTATCATATACAACTGATACAGTAAAAATGAGACAGCGATTCTCCAGGACCAAGGTACTGCATGGACAGCATAAACTACATGATCATACACAGTGTATAAAGTGTATAAGAAGTGCAAAATACTCAAGCTAGCACAGTAATTCCTGACACTTCAAGACCATAGGCATACAATTTTTAAAAAGTATGATAATTAATAAAACATTGTTCTAGCAGTAATTCAAAGTCATGCAAAGAATTTCAGATGGAATAAAGTCTGATCATACAGTGTTAAGGAGATGGCTAGGGGGAAGAAACTGTTGCGTAGTCTGGCCATGAGAGACCGAATGCTCCAATATCTTCTGCCAGATGGTAGGAAGGAGAAGAGTTTGAGTGAGGGATGTGTGGGGTCTTCCACATTACTCTTAGCCTTTCGGATGAAGCGTGTGGTGTAAATGTCTGTAGTGGATGGAAGAGAGACCCCGATGATCTTCTTAGCTGTCCTCACTATCTGGTCTTATGATCCAGGAAGGTGCAATTCCCAAAACAAGCAGTGATGCAGCAGCTCAGGGTACACTCAATGAACCCTCTGTATAATATGGTGAGGTTGGGGAGTGGGAAGTGGGCTTTCTTCAACCTACTCAGAAAGTAGTGACGCTGCTGGACTTTATTGGCTATGGAGCTGGTGTTGAGGGACCAGATGAGGTTCTCTGCCAGGTGGATGCCAAGAAATTTAGAGCTGTTGATGTCCGGGGAGAGTGGTCACTCTGTACCCTCCTGAGGTCAACAACCATCTCTTTTGTTTCCATGATTCCATGAGTATGACTATGTCAGGCTGTTACAGGTGAGACAGCTCTCATAATTTTGGCACTCGACCTGAGAGGTTAGTTAGGAGGGCTCTGCAGGTTCAACAGGGCTGTTTCTCCTGTTGTCATTTCTGATGCTTACATCTAGCACGGTGCACAGTCATTTCATTTTTCTGTTGAGACTTCATAGCAATTGATACAACTGAGTGGCTTGCTGCACCATTTCAGAGGGCAATTGAGAGTCAGACATGTTGCTGAGAGTCTGGAGGCACATGTGGGCCAGACCAGGTGAGGATGGCAGATTTCCTTCCCTGAAGAACATTAGTGAGCCAGATGGATTCAGTACTCCCCCCTGTACTCACGGGGGGTTTATTCCACGGCCTACTGTGGAAGCCCGGAACCACAAGCAAACCCATTCATTTAAATGGGAAATTTACCTTCCCGGCAGCCTATTGGTCCCTGATTCTGGAATGTTCCCTGTAATACGTTTGGCCCACAGTAAACCATGGGTAACTGAAACCACAATAACCAAAACCATGGATATGGTGGTCACCCTGTATTTCTGACAATTGACAATATCTTTTTTTTCTGTCTTTTCTCATTTTTCCCCCCTTTTCTCTTTTATTTTACTTACCTTTTCTTGAAGAGCTCTGTCTCGGTGACAGCATTGACAGCATGTGAGTGCAGCGCAGATTCAGGTGAGCCCAGAGTAGATTTGTGGCGGCGGTGGTTGAGGCAGGTTTGGGCCCAGTACGGTGGCACCAGCAGTGGCTGCATTGGTGAGGTGGGCCTGAAGTGGACTCATGACGGTGGCAGAGTCGAGTTTGGGCTAGTGTGGTACCTGGCAGTATCGGTGCATTAACGAGGTTCAGCAAGGACTCACAGTGATAAGGGCATTGGTGGAGGCGAGATGGTGCAGAAGTGTGGAGACTTTCAATCCAGCATTGATATGGTGAAGGGGACTCATATCTGACCACCAGGCCCATGGCCCATGATAAAGCACTTAACAAGAAGGATTAATGTTGAACATTAATTCTTTATTTTTCTACCTTTATATTCTATGTTTTGGTTTATTTTTCTGTATTTTAAGATGGTGCGGGAGAGTAGCACGCTGTACAACACTTTTCACTGTATTTTGTTACAAAATACACGTGACAATAAATAAATCAAATCAATAGTTTCACAGTCATCAGTAGATTCTTAATTCCAGATTTATTTTTATTGAATTGCCCAGAGGCTAGTTATGAATCAGTTGCATTGCTGTGGATCTGGAATCAGAAGTGGGTCAGGGTGGGGGGTTAAGATGGCAGATTTTATCCTCAAAAGGGCACTAGTGAACTGATGTGTCTTTATGACCATTAATTCTCTGGCATACTTAAATCTCTTTACTGTTATCCCTTTACAAGGTTCAGCAGTGATTCCTCTCTGGATTCCTCTCTTTATTGAATAAGCTAAGGCTCGGTTGGTAACACACTTGCCTCTGGATCAGAAGTCTGTGCATTTGAGTTCCATTATAGGCCTTAATGCAATAATAGCTGAGACAGCAGTACTGTATTGTCAGATATATTGTATACTGGAACCTTAAACTGAGACTCTTTCTGCCCTCAAGCGAGATGTAGGTGATATCATGGGACTAGTGTGATGAAGAACTAGAGAGTTACCCCCATGTTCTTGTCAATACAGCATCACAAAAGCATCATCGTTATTGGGATCTTGCTGAGCACAAATTAGTGTCCCATTGCTTACATTACAACAATGATTACACTTCAAAAAATAATACATCATTGGCTTAACAGTGTTTGAAAGGTCCGGTACTTGTGGTAGGTGCTAAATAAATGCAAGTCCTTTTCTCTTTTGTGTGGGGTTATCACATATAGGATACATTGAGGAACATAGATTCCAGATGGCTCATAAAATGTTTGGATACGAAGAATCCTCAATCTTTTTGAAAGGCAGAGTGGTTTCAAGGTGGATAAGCCTTTACATTCACCTGTATTCCTGAACTCCAACTGTAGGGGGCAGAAATTTTAAGGCACAGAGTGAGAGAGGAGTTTGTGAGGCAGGAAAAGAATTAATTTAAAAAATGAAAACATTGGAACATAATATGGAAATAAGGGATAAGCAAATTAATAAATTGAACTTTTTCTGTTAACCAAAATAACGTGACTTTGGGCGGTGCTGTAAACTTTCCACCAGGAGGTGGCGTTGTTAGATGCCGAACTACTATAAACCAGTTTTCCCTCTCTCTGAATCCGTGAAATCCAACTGTTCCTGAGCTAATGTTGCAGATTCTCTTGGTGAAGCACTTTGGACGTGTACCAGTGGGTTGATAAAGCTGTCTTGCAGACATCAAACTAATCCTGCTTTTTAATAAGGTTTCTTCAGGCAAAACTGCAAAATCAAATGGGCATGGAGCAGAATGTGATTACCAAGTTGCAAGACTAGAAACTAAAACTTATGCAAGCCTACAGCCATCATTGACTGGAGAGATGCCAAAGAGAGTTAATTAGTTATAAGGAAATACCATGAAATATTAGGAATTTTTAAATTGGCATATGGAAGGCCATAAAAAGGGCATTATAAAGGTTTCCTAATGCACAGATATTTAGTAAATAGTTTAATGTCCTCACATTTTTATTTTCACTGAACTCTCCTCTCTTTCTCCCCCTTTTCTCCCTTCTATCTCTCTCCTCTAACCTCACAGCTTTCCTCTGTCTCTTCTATTCTGTCCCCATCCACTTTACTTTGTCTCTTCCAGCTTCATTTTGTATCATGAAGGGAGACTCTAACCAAACATTTTTTTATTTATCCAGTCACAAGATACTGGTTGGGATTAATTCATAGGGCAATCCATCCCCACTTGCCAATGAGAAGGCGATGCTGAGCTGCCTTCTAGATTCCAGTTGAGTGACTTGCTGGGCCATTTCAGAGGGCAGTTAAGAGTCGACCACATTGCTATGGGTCCGGAGTCACATTAATCCAGACCAGGTAAGGCTGCCAGATTACTAGTCTAGAAAAAAAAACACTCAATCATGAGGGCCATAGATAAGGTGAATAGCAAAGATCCTTCTTGTAGGGTAGGGGAGTTCAACATTAGGGAGCATATTTTTAGGATGAGAGGAGAAAGATTTAAAAAGGACCTGAGGGGCCAATTTTCACATAGATGATGGTTTATATGTGGAATGAACTGACAAAAGAAGTGCTAGATGCAGGTAGATTTGCAACATTTAGAAGACATTTGGATAGGTACATGGATGGGAAAGGTTTAGAGGAATATGGGCCAAATGCAGGAAAGTGTCACAGAGTCATACAGCTGTACAGCATGGAAACAGATCCTTCAGTCCAACTCATCCATGCTGACCAGATATCCTAAATTAATCTAGTTCCCTTTGCCAGCATTTGGCCCAGATCCCTCTAAACCTTTCCTCTTCATGTATCCATCCAGATGCCTTTTAAATGTTGTAATTGTGGGACCACTTCAGTTTGGGAAACCTGTTCAGCATGGACAGGTTGGGCTGATTGGTTTGTTTCTGTGCTGCATGACTCTATGACCCACAGTTTTCATCCTTTGCTTTTTGAATTAACATCAGTTTTGTTATTTATTCATGATTAGCCGTATTTTTATCATGCCAAAATGAAAATTGCAGATGAATATATCATTTTAAAATAATAACTAAATTACATATAGCCCAATTAACAGTCAACCTAAATACACCCCCCCCACCCAACTCTAGCCAGCCTCACCCGAAAATTGCAATGTTACACAATGTCTTGGGGATTAATGGCATTTTTATTTATTTGGTTTTTCATGTGTATATATTTGTTATGTATACATATATTTTATTTGTCACATTGATGTCCTCCCTGCATGCTTATTAGCGAGACTGGCTAGCTCATTTGACCTAGCTGGCGAGCATGTGGCTCAAAATGAACACCAACAGCATAGGTATGATTCTTGATCCGGCTGAGGTAGACTTCAGACTTTTCTCCTTGCCTACCCTCAACAATGGAAGGCAACGCAGCCAGCTAATCAAACACTGCTAAGTAAATGGTTCAAGATGAAACCTCAGCAGATGATGAACCAAGGATCTGCCTTTTACACACAGTGCACATCACTTGGCAAAAGAACATGGTCATTACTGTAATGTGAAAATCAGACTACCAGCTGCCACTTCCACCACTAGTGAGAGCTCTGAGAACTCCAGCAGCTTGAAGATTGTCTTGAATATCAGGCGTAGGTATCACTGGAGTAGATACAATGAGGAGATAGCAATGTAGTGGTAATGTCACTGGTCCAGGATCTTGGCTAATGCTTTGATGAAATTTGAATTCAATTGATGAATTTTGAATATGAAACTTGATAAAGTTTTTTGATTTATGACAGTGGATATTGTCTACGTGGATTTTACTAATGCATTTGACAAGATCCCTCATGGTAGGGTGAACCAGAACATTAAGTCACATGGGAAAGTTAGCAAGTTTAATACAAAATTGGCTTGGTCATTGAAAACAGAGGGTAGTTGTGTAGGTAAGCTTTTCTGACTGGAAATTTGTGACCAGTGGCATCCTGCAAGAATCAGCGCTGAGATCTCTTTATATAAGTTGTTTGGAACTTATGTAAATGATTTGGATGAAAACATAAGTTGTCTGATTAGTAAGTTTGCAAACGACATGAAAATTGGAGGAGTTGTGGATAGCGAATAAGATTGTCAAAGGGATACAGCAGTAGAGAGACCAGCTGGTAAGTTGGGCAGTGAAATGGCTGAGGGAATTTAATTCAGACAAATTTGAGATGATGAATTTTGGGAGTTCAAATGCATCAGGAAAGAATATAATAATTGGCAGGACCCTCAGGAACTATTGGTATACAGAGGGATCTGGGGGTGCATACCAATAGCTCCCTGAAAATAGCAACACAAGTGGATAAGGTGATAAAGAAGGATAAGATGGTAAAGAAGACATAAGACATGCTTGCCTTCACAGGCTGGGGCATTGAAGTCATGTTGCAGCTGTATAAATTTAGGCCACATTTAGGTTGTGTTCAGTTCTGATCACCACATTGTAGGAAGGATGTGGAGGCTTAGGACAAGATGCAAAAGTGGATTACCAGGATGTTGCCCGGATAGAAATGTATTAGTTAGAGGAGAAGTTGAATTAGAGATAAGCAATAAAAGACAATGCCCACATCCCAGAAAATGAAAAATATTGCAGCCCCAGGCTTGAAAAAGGAAGGCAATGCAGACCACTGACCAAAAACTACGAAGAAAATGATTCAGGATTAGTTCAATTCCACCTGTATTATTAAGTTGTACATCTATTTTTACAAGTCTGTGTATTATGTATTAGAAAATGCTGAAGAAAACACTTGCAATCATTGCAACGAGGGGACTTTGATGGATTGGTAAAACAAAGTGAGCTCACTAAATTGTCTTTTATGCCCCTTCCTCCATCTACCCATCTCCCTTATCTCCACTTCTTTCTTCTTCCCTTCTACTCCCCTCCTCATCCTGTTTCTTTTCCTCCTCTTGTCTACTCCTCCTTTTTGTTCCTTCTCCATTGCTCTCTCCCTCCACCTTCTTCCCTTTCACTCCTCCTTCTGTCTTCCTCCTCCTCTAGCCCCATTCCTTCTCCATCATTCTCCCATCAACCAACCTCCTCCTCACTGTTTCCTCTATCCATCCATATCCTTTTCCCTACTCACTCCTCTCCAGCTCCTATTCTTCCTATTTATCTGGCTGCCTACTCCGTGGTCTTTGCTCTCCTTGCTGGAGATAAGCTAGTCACAAAATTAATTCAGGCCGCAACATTTGCTGGTTACGTACAGTTGTTTACCCTGAAGTTTTGCACTGGGATAACCTTTTTGTCTTGAAATATGCTGCTAACCTTTTGGAACAAAGCTCCTGGCTGAAACACTGAACTTCTGTTGATTTATTGAGAAAGAGCTGAAGGACAAAGTGGTGTCAATGGCGGTTGAATTTGGCACTGATTATTGTGCCAATGAGATACAAAGTTTGATCCTCGGTAGAGATTGAGGCAGCTTACCCCAGAAATTTGTCGACTGAGTTTTTAGGAATTTGTCATTGTGCACAATATTAGGAAACTCTCTCTCAAATTGAGATTACCTTCTTTGTGCATGCAGTGAAATCCAATCCTCCTTCCTCCAGCCTACTCTCCAATTTTAAAGTTACATATGACTACATATGACTCCAGACCAGCAGCAATGTGGTTGATATTTATGTGCCCTCTGGTAACCCATAAGACACCCAGTTCATAGGAGATTAGGCTTGGGCAACAAATACTGGCCTTGCTACCAATGCCCACATCTCATAAAAGGTTTAAAGGAAGCAGTTTGTCGGAACTTGTTTTGCACAAATTGGTTGCTGTATTCCTTTCATATTGACTACTTCAATGGTTGCAAAGTAATATGGGACATTTTTAAAGGCACTAGATAAATGAAAGACCTGTTCACTTGTCAGTGTGATTTATAAGTTAGTAGCAAAGACCAGAAATTTTCCTATATGATTGATATTTCAATGTAGGCCTCCAAGCTAAAAGGCTAGTGTCTAACCTATTGTACACCAAAAGCAGGATAAATCTATGGGGGCCAATTACCGCCCCATCAGTCTGTTCTCAATCTTCAGTAAAGTGATAGAAAGTGTCTTCAACAATGCTACCAAGCAGTACTTGCTCAGCAATAACCTGCTCAGTGACACTCAGTTTGTGTTCCACCAGAGCCATTTAGCTCCTGACCTCATTACAGCCTTGGTTCAAGCATGGACAAAAGAGATGAATTCCAGAGGTAGGAATGACTGTTCCTGATACCAATGCAACACCAAGGAGCTCTACCAAAATTGGAGTCGATAGATATTAAGTGGCAAACTCTCTGCTGATGGAAGTCATCCCTGACACACAGGAAGTTGGTTGGGGTTGTCAATCAGTCATTTCCAGGACATCGCAGAAGGAGTTCCACAGGCTAACATCCTAGGTCCAATCACTCTCAGATGTTTCATCAATGACTTTCCCTCCATCATAAATTCAGAAGTGGGAATATTCCACCCTATTCTCCAATTTTAAAGTTACATGACTACATCTGACCCCAGACCAACAATAATTTCAGCCGTTCAGAGCTTTGAGCCTGCTCCACGATTCTGGCTGGTCATCCAATTCAATCCTCTGTTCCCACTTTGTCCCTATACTCATTTATTGCTTTTGTCCCAAGAACTATATTTTGCTTCTTGAAAATATTTAATTTTTTTTGGCCTCAATTGCTTTCTGTGGCAGAAAATTTCACAGGTTCACCACTCTATGCAAAGTAATTTCTCCTCATCTCAGTTCTAAATGATCTATGCCATATCCTTACACTGTGACCCCTGTGTCTGGACACCCCAGTCATCAGGAACATCCTTCCTGCATTTATCCTGTCCTATTTCTCCACTCCTTTCATAAGCAGAACCTCCTTCCTCAGATAAGGAGACAAAAACCACGCACAATGACGGTTGTACAAAGTTTAACAGCATTCGTGACTCTTCAGATACTGAAGTAGTCCATGCCCATATGCAGCAAGGCCTGGACAGTATCGAGGCTTGGATCAATAAGTGGCTAGTAATATTTGCGCCATGACCATCTCCAACACTTGATTAACATCCTACACACCACCTTCAACATATACTCCCTTCACCAATGATCTGTGATGTCAGCAATGGCATTTTCATCATATGAACTGTAGAGTTTGTTCAACCTCTCAAGATCAATTAAGTCCTTGTTGATGATACCCGCACCTGTGAATGAATAAAAAACAGTTTTGGTGGCAGGAGAGAATTGCTGACACGGGGCAGTGATTCTCAACACAACTTTTGCTGAAACACATTTCCTGTGTATAACAGATGCAAACATTCTGAATTAAAATGTACTTGATGACTTTTACACGTCAAGAGAATTCCATTAACGGAAATCATGTTTTATTCACTTGGGAGTCCATTGTTTCAGGAGAATGATACCTGGATCCTTTCTAGCTGGGTTGGAAATCCTCTTGTACAAAAGGAAAGGAACTTATGTTAATCAAATGATCTAGACTAGTTTTAATCATCTCAGAGGATAAAAGAGAAATTCTCCCAGTTAAGACCATTAAACATAGGAGCAGAAAGTAGACCATTCAGCCCATCTAGTCTGCTCTGCCATTCAATCTAATAAGTTTCTCAACCCCATTCTCCCGCTTTCTCCAAGTAACCCGTGATCCCTTTTAAAATTAAGGACCTTTCTATCTCTGTCTTAAATGTACTCAATGACCTGGCCTCCACAGCCTTCTGTGGCAATGAATTCCATAGATTCACTACTCTGGCTGAATGAGTTTCTCCTTAACTCTGCTTTAAAAGGTCTTCTCTTTACTCTAAGACTGTTCCCTCGGGTCCTAGTCTCCCCTATCAATGGAAAAATCTTCCAACATCCACTCTGTCCATGCCATTCAATATTCTGTAAGTTTCAATTAGATTGCCCCTCATCCTCTAAACTTTATTGAGTATAGACCCAGAGTCCTCACATGTTCCTCATATGTTAAACTGTCATTCCTGGGACCATTCTTGTGAGTCTCCTCAAAACATGCTGCAGGGCCAGTACATCCTTCCTGAGACATGGGGCCCAAAATTGCGCACAATGCTTCAAATGTGGCCTGACCAGAACCTTATGGAGCCTCAGAAGTACATTCTTGCTTTTATGTTCAAGTCTTCTGAAATAAATGCCATAATTGTATTTGCTTCTCTGACTACTGACTCAACTGCAAGTTTACCATGAGAGAATCCAGGACTAGAACTTCCAAATCTCTTTGCACTTCAGACTTTTGAATTTTCTTACCATTTAGAAAATAGCCAATGTCTCTATTCTTTCTACCAAGGTACATTGTGTCACATTCCCACTTTGTACTTCATGTGCCACTTCTTTTGTCCAAATTCTTCTGCAGCCTCCCCGCCTCCTCAATGCTACCTGTCCCTCTACCTATTTTTGTATTATCTGCAAACTTAGCCAGAATGCTATCAGTGCTTTCATCCATATCATTAATGTATGAAGTGAAAAGTTGTGGTCCCAACACTGAGTCTTGCGGAACACCACTTGTCACCAGTTGCCACCCTGAGAAGGAGCCTTTTATCCCCATTCTATGCTTTCTGCCAGACAGCCAGGTTTCTATCCATGCTCGCACCTTGCCTATAAAATTACGGGCCCTTAACTTACTCTGTAGCTTCTTGTGACATCATGTCAAAGGCCTTCTTGCAGTCCAGGTGGATAACATCCATTGGTTCTGCAAGGTCTAATCTGCTCGTTACTTCCTCAAACAAATTTGTCAGGCATGACCTCCCCTTGATGAAACCATACTGACTCTGCCTTATTTTACCATACATTTCCAAGTATTCAGAAATCTCATCCTTCATGATGGATTCTCGGATCTTACCCATGACTGAAGTTAGGCTAATTGGTCTGTAATGTTCTGTCTTCTGCCTTACTCCCTTTATAAACAGGGATATTGGAGTCATAGAGGTGTAAAGCACGGAAACAGACCCTTCGGTCCACTTCCTCATCTATGCTGACCAGATATCCCAACCCAATCTAGTCCCATCTGCCAGCACCTGGCTCCCCCATCCCTCCAAACCTATTCATATACCCATCCAGATGCCTTTTAAATGTTGCAATCTACCACTTCCTCGACAGCTCATTCCATACATGTACCATCGTCTGCATGAAAAAGTTGCTTTACATTCGCAATTTTCCAGTCCTCTGGGATCCTCCTTAATAGCGATTCCTGAAAGATTTCCACGAATGCCTCCACTAACACTTCAGCTATCTCCCTTAGAACTCTGGGGCATGGTCCATCTGGTCCAGTGTTTTATCCACCTTCAGGCCATTCAGTTTTTCTCCTGGATGATGGCCACCATACTCAGCTCTGCCCACTTACTCTCTTAAATTTTTGGAAAATTACTTATGTCTTCTGCTGTGAAGACTGACGTGAAGTAATTATTTAGTTCCTCAGCCATTTCTTTGTTCCCACTAATATCTCTTCTGCATCAATTTCCTGCGGTCCAATGTCTACTTTTGCTTCTCTTTTGCCCTTTAATTATCTAAAGAAACTCTTACAGTCTTCCTTTATATTACTGGCTGACTTTCCCTCATGTTTAACCTTCTCCCTCCTTTTTCTTTGCCCTCTATTGGTCTTTGCAAGCTTCCCAATCCTCTGGTTTCCCACTGCCCCGGCCACATTACATGCTTTCTGTTTTGCTTTTATGCTATCCCTGACTTCCCTAGTCAGTCATGTTTGCCTCATCCTTGCTGTATCATGATTTTCCCTCGGGATGAATCTCTGCTGTGTCTCCTGAATTACTTTCAGAAACTTCTGCCATTGCCTTTCCACTGTCTTTCCTGCTAGGCTCCTCTCCCAGTCAATTCTACCCAGCTCCTCCTTCATGTCTCTGTAGTTGCCCTTATTCAGGTGAAATACCGTTACCTCTGATTCTAACTTCTCTCTCACAAATTGCAGAGTAAATTCGATCATGTTATGATCACTACTTCCAAAGGGTTCCTTCACCTTAAGCTCCCTTATCAAGTCTGTCTCATTGCATAACACTAAATCCAGTATTACCTATTCCCTAGTGGCTCCATCACAAGTTGCTCCAAAATGCCATCTCGTAGATATTTCATAAATTCCTTATCTTGTAAACCACTACCAACCTGATTTTCCGAGTCCACCTGCATATTGAATTCCCCCATGATCACTGTAACTTTGCCTTCCTACACATCTTTTCTACCTCATGGTGTACCTTGCACCCCAGCTCCTGACTACTGTTTGGAGGTCTATGCATGACTCCAACTTTTTTTTTATCTTTGTGGTTCCTCAATTCTACCCACACAGATTTTACATCATCTGACCCGACTTCAGTTCTTAACTGTCGATTTTATTTCATTTCTTACTAATAGGCAACATCAGCCCCTCTGCCCATCTGCCTATCTTTTCAATAGGTTTTATATCCTTGAATATTCAACTCTCAATCCTGATCCCCTTGCAACCACATCTCTGTGATGGCTACCACATCATGCCTGGAGAAAGTGAGGACTGCAGATGCTGGAGATCAGAGCTGAAAAATGTGTTGCTGGAAAAGCACAGCAGGTCAGGCAGCATCCAAGGAGCAGGAGAATCGACGTTTCGGGCATAAGCCTTCTTCAGGAAACTGAAGGGCTTATGCCCGAAACATTGATTCTCCTGCTCCTTGGATGCTACCTGACCTGCTGCGCATTTCCAGCAACACATTTTTCAGACCACATCATACCTGCCAATTTCGATCTGCGCCACAAGCTCATTTAACTTGTGCATTCAGATAGTACAGTCCTGTATTAACTGTCCCTCTTCTCATTGTCATTTGTGCAGTTGTTTGAAATTTGTATGTTAATCCTTTCCAGATACACTGTCCTATTTGTGTCTGTGCTGGAGATTTTAATAACCTCTCCTGAGTTCTACACTCTTACCTCCTGTTTTAATTCAGATTTTCCAATTTCCCCTACAACTGATTCCCCCCCCAACATTTAGTTTAAAGCCCTGTCTGCAGCCCTAGTTATGCGATTCACTCAGACTCTGGTCCCAGCATGTTTCAGTTGAAGACCATCCCATTAGAACAGATTCCTTCTTCCCCAGTGCTGGTGCCAATGTCCCACGAATTTGAACTCATTTCTCCTACATCAATCTTTGAGGCACACATTTACCTGCTTAATCTTACTGACCTATGCCAGTTACCTTGTAGATCAGTTAATAATCCAGAGTTTATTACCTTTTTGGTTCCGCTTTTTAGTTTAACTCCTAGCTATTCATACTTCTGAAGCAGAACCTCTGCCCTAGTTTTATCTATGTTGTTGGTACCTACTTGGACCATGACCACTGGATCTTTACCCTCACACTGCAAGTTCCTGTGCAACCCAGGTGAGATATCCCAAGCCCAGGCACCAGGCAGGTAACACAACGTTCAGGACTCTCGATCTTAGTCACAAAGTGTCTATGATCCTAACTATACTATCCCCAATACAACATTTCTCTTCTCTCCCCCAACTTTAAGGGCTTCCTGCACCTCTGTGCTGCTGTCAGTCTGCTCACCCTCCCTGCAGTCCCCATTCCTGTCCACACAGGGAGCAAAACTCTTGGACCTGTTTGACAAAGATAAGGGCTCAGGCTCCTGAAACTGTACCCCCTGGATCCCTCTACCTGCCTCACTCACATCCAAACCCTGCTGTTCCTGACCACTGGCCGAATTTGAATTAGTTGGTCTAATGAGTGTGACTGTATTCTGAAACACAATGTCCGAGATGGACCCAGTGAATTTGAGGGCAGTTGGAAGTTGTGGGCGAAGTCGATGAACTGCTCCAGTTCAGCCTGGGTGCAGGATGCTCTGCCGATGCATTGATGTAATATCAGAAGAGTTGGAGCACAGTGTCTATGTAGGTACCGAAGAGGGACTGAATATCTCGGATACCTCCCTCTTTCTTGACCTCTCCATTTCCATCTCCGGCAACAGTCTCCAGGCAGACATTTACTTTACACCCACAGACTCCCATAGCTACCTGGACTACACCTCCTCCAATCCAGTATCCTGCAAGATCTCCATCCTGTTCTCCCAATTCCTCCGGCTCCGCCGCATCTGTCTGGACGAGGAGACATTCCACTCCTAAGTATCACAGGTATTCACCTATTTTGGACAACGTGCTTTTTGTCTCCCTGCCATCTAGACAGCTCTCCATTGCACCACCTCCAATCCCTGTTCCACTGTTCTAAACCCCCCCCCCAATGCAATAAAGACAGAGTTCCCCTTATCCTCACCTACCACCTCACCTGTTTCCACATCCAACGCATCATCCTTAAACACTTCCGCCAAATCCAAGAACATTTTACCCTCCCTACCCCTCTCTGCCTTCAGCAAGGACCATTTCCTTTTACGATCCTTGGTCTGCGTCACTCTCCCCACCAAACCCCCAGAACTACCAGGTACCTTCCCCTGAAACCGGATAAGATGCAAAACCTGCCAGTACACCACCCTCCCCACCTTCATCCAGGGCCCCAAACAGCCGTTACAGGTGAGACAGAGGTTCACCTGCCTCTCTTCCAACCTAGTTTACTGCATCAGATGCTCCCAATGTGGTCTTCTCCACATTGGGGAGACCAAATGTAAAATTAGGCAACAGTTCGCCGAGCATCCCAGTTGGGCCCGCAGAGGTGGACTGCACCTACTAGTCACTGCTATTTTAATTCCCCTTCTGACCCCCTTTCAAACATGACCATCCTTGGCCTCCTCCATTGCCACAATGAACCAAACCATAAATCGGAGGAACAACACGTCATCTTTCACCTTGACAGCCTACAGCACGGAGGACTCAACATTGAGTTCACCGATTTCAAATAACCTCCCTTCTCAGCCCTTCCCCTTCCCTTCCACTTCTCCCAGCCACCGACCAGATTCATTCCTCCCATTGACCAACCAGGCCGGAACCTCTTACTGGATTAGTGGTGCTGGAAGAGCACAGCAGTTCAGGCAGCATCCAACGAGCAGCGAAATCGACGTTTCGGGCAAAAGCCCTTCATTAGGAATAAAGGCAGTGAGCCTGAAGCGTGGAGAGATAAGCTAGAGGAGGGTGCGGATGGGGAGAGAGTAGCATAGAGTACAATGGGTGAGTGGGGGAGGAGATGAAGGTGATAGGTCAAGGAGGAGAGGGTGGAGTGGATAGGTGGAAAAGAAGACAGGCGGAAAAGAAGATAGGCAGGTCGGACAAGTCCGGACAAGTCAAGGAGACAGTTACTGAGCTGGAAGTTTGAAACTAGGATGAGGTGGGGAAGGGGAAATGAGGAAGCTGTTGAAGTCCACATTGATGCCCTGGGGTTGAAGTGTTCCGAGGCGGAAGATGATGCGTTCTTCCTCCAGGCGTCTGGTGGTGAGGGAGCGGCGGTGAAGGAGGCCCAGGACCTCCATGTCCTCGGCAGAGTTGGAGGGGGAGTTGAAATGTTGGGCCACAGGGCGGTTTGGTTGATTGGTGCGGGTGTCTCGGAGATGTTCCCTAAAGCGCTCTGCTAGGAGGCGCCCAGTCTCCCCAATGGAGAGGAGACCACATCGGGAGCAACGGATACAATAAATGATATCAGTGGATGTGCAGGTGAAACTTTGATGGATGTGGAAGGCTCCTTTAGGGCCTTGGATAGAGGTGGGGGAGGAGGTGTGGGCACAGGTTTTACAGTTCCTGTGGTGGCAGGGGAAAGTGCCAGAATGGGAGGGTGGGATGTAGGGGGGTGTGGACCTGACCAGGTAGTCACGGAGGGAACGGTCTTTGCGGAAGGCGGAAAGGAGTGGGGAGGGAAATATATCCCTGGTGGTGGGGTCTTTTTGGAGGTGGCGGAAATGTCGGTGGATGATTTGGTTGATGCGAAGGTTTGTAGGGTGGAAGGTGAGCACCAGGGGCGTTCTGTCCTTGTTACGGTTGGAGGGGTGGGGTCTGAGAGCGGAGGTGCGGGATGTGGACGAGATGCGTTGGAGGGCATCTTTAACCACGTGGGAAGGGAAATTGCGGTCTCTAAAGAAGGAGGCCATCTGGTGTGTCCTATGGTGGAACTGGTCCTCCTGGGAGCAGATACGGCAGAGGCGGAGAAATTGGGAATACGGGATGGCATTTTTGCAAGAGATAGGGTGGGAAGAGGTGTAATCCAGGTAGCTGTGGGAGTCGGTGGGTTTGTAAAAAATGTCAGTGTCAAGTCGGTCATCACTAATGGAGATGGAGAGGTCCAGGAAGGGGAGCGAGGTGTCAGAGATGGTCCAGGTAAATTTAAGGTCAGGGTGGAATGTGTTGGTGAAGTTGATGAATTGCTCAACCTCCTCGCGGGAGCACAAGGTGGCGCCAATGCAGTCATCAATGTAGCGGAGGAAGAGGTGGGGAGTGGTGCCGGTGTAATTACGGAAAATCAACTGTTCTACATAGCCAACAAAGAGACAGGCATAGCTGGTGCCCATACGTGTGCCCATGGCTACGCCTTTGGTCTGGAGGAAGTGGGAGGATTCGAAGGAGAAATTGTTAAGGGTGAGGACCAGTTCGGCCAAACGAATGAGAGTGTCAGTGGAAGGGTACTGTTGGGGACGTCTGGAGAGGAAAAAATGGAGGGCTTGGAGGCCCTGGTCATGGCGAATGGAGGTGTAGAGGGATTGGATATCCATGGTGAAGATAAGGCGTTGGGAGCCGGGGAAACGGAAGTCTTGGAGGAGGTGGAGGGCGTGGGTGGTGTCTCGAACGTATCTGGGTAGTTCCTGGACTAGGGGGGATAGGACAGTGTCAAGGTAGGTAGAGATGAGTTCAGTGGGGCAGGAGCATGCTGAGACAATGGGTCGGCCAGGGTGGTCAGGCTTGTGGATCTTGGGAAGGAGGTAGAACCGGGCAGTGCGGGGTTCCCGGACTATGAGGTTGGAAGCTGTGGGTGGGAGATCTCCTGAAGTGATAAGGTTCTGTATGGTCTGGGAGGTGATGGTTTGGTGATGGGGGGTGGGGTCATGGTCGAGGGAGCAGTAGGACGAGGTGTCCTCGAGTTGGCGTTTGGCTTCAACGGTGTAGAGGTCAGTGCGCCAGACTACCACTGCGCCCCCTTTATCCGCTGACTTGATGGTGAGGTTGGGATTGGAGCAGAGGGATTGGAGGGCTGCGCGTTGTGAGGGTGAGAGGTTGGAGTGGGGGAGGGGGGACGACAGGTTGAGGCGGTTAATGTCCCGGCAGCAGTTGGAAATGAAAAGATCGAGAGCAGGTAATAGGCCAGCGCGGGGTGTCCAGGTGGATGCAGTGTGTTGGAGGTGGGTGAAGGGGTCCTCAGAAGGTGGGCGGAAGTCCTGATTGTGAAAGTAAGCTCGGAGGCGGAGGCGACGGAAGAATTGTTCGATGTCACGTCGTGTGTTAAATTCATTGATGTGTGGACGGAGGGGGATGAAGGGAGTCCTTTGCTGAGGACTGATCGTTCATCCTCAGTGAGTGGGAGGTCTGGAGGGATGGTGAAAACTCGGCAGGGCTGGGAGCTGGGATCTGGTGCGGGTGTGGAGCTGGGAGTGGGGTCGGAGCCAGTACCTGGAGTGGGTGTGATGGTGGGGGGAACGGGGGTGGAGGCATGAGCTGGGGTAATGTTGCCCTCAGGGTTCTGGGGTGTGGGGATAGTGACAGTGGGGTCTGTGAGGGGCGTGTCAGCAGAATGCAGGTGAGTGGCGCTGGTGGAGGCAGAAGTGGTGGTGATCATGGCAGTAGGGGTGGCGGAAGTCACTAAGCGTGTGGCATCAGCGATGATGTGAGGGCCGGAAGTGGCTGTGGGAGCGGCCATGATGTGGGCGGAAGTGACATCATCACTCAGCGTGGGGGTGATAGCTGCGTCAGCCGCATGGCTAATGGCGTTTCCGAGGCCAGGGGAATACTCTGGAATGTTTGAGGAGCGCTGGTTATGGAGGTGGGTGGATAAAAGTTTGTTGTACTTACAGTTTTTGATATTTGAGATGGAATTGAAATACTGTTTGTTGAGAGTATGAATTCTCCTGAGGATATAGTACAGAGTGGGTCCTTTGCAATTCTGAGAGAGTGTGGCCCTCAGCTGAGGCAGGGCTGACTGGAGAGAGGTTAGGTGCTGGCGCATTGCTGCAAGCGTGGAGCGGAGGATCTTGAAGGAGAACTGTTGCTGGTGTTTTTGAATCTGTAGTCTGTACTGTTTGTCCTGTTCGGGTCCGAACTCTGCTGGTTTAAAGGTGGTCTGGAGTCCGTGTGGGATGAGTTGGTTACGGAGGCATGCACTGAGGAAGCAAATGTGGCTGTGGTACCGAGTTTGTTTCACAACATGGTTGAAGAGCTTCAGAGCAGAGAAAATGACCTGGGAGTTGCAGTGGGAGAGGGACTCCCTGAGATTCTTGTAGAGAGAGGAGGAAAACTTCTTCAAGGCAGGCATCCTTGCAAGAGGATTCGCAGTAGGGTTAAAATCAACAAGGTAAAAACAATAACTGCAGATGCTGAAAACCAAACACTGGATTAGTGGTGCTGGAAGAGCACAGCAGTTCAGGCAGCATCCAACGAGCAGCGAAATCGACGTTTCAGGCAAAAGCCCTTCATCAGGAATAAAGGCAGTGAGCCTGAAGCGTGGAGAGATAAGCTAGAGGAGGGTGGGGGTGGGGAGAGAGTAGCATAGAGTACAATGGGTGAGTGGGGGAGGAGATGAAGGTGATAGGTCAAGGAGGAGAGGGTGGAGTGGATAGGTGGAAAGGAAGATAGGCAGGTCAGACAAGTCTGGACAAGTCAAGGAGACAGTTAATGAGCTGAAAGTTTGAAACTAGGATGAGGTGGGGGAAGGGGAAATGAGGAAGCTGTTGAAGTCCACATTGATGCCCTGGGGTTGAAGTGTTCCGAGGCGAAAGATGATGCGTTCTTCCTCCAGGCATCTGGTGGTGAGGGAGCGGCGGTGAAGGAGGCCCAGGACCTCCATGTCCTCGGCAGAGTGGGAGGGGGAGTTGAAATGTTGGGCCACAGGGCGGTTTGGTTGATTGGTGCGGGTGTCTCGGAGATGTTCCCTAAAGTGTTCTGCTAGGAGGCGCCCAGTCTCCCCAATGGAGAGGAGACCACATCGGGAGCAACGGATACAATAAATGATATCAGTGGATGTGCAGGTGAAACTTTGATGGATGTGGAAGGCTCCTTTAGGGCCTTGGATAGAGGTGAGGGAGGAGGTGTGGGCACAGGTTTTACAGTTCCTGTGGTGGCAGGGGAAAGTGCCAGAATGGGAGGGTGGGTCGTAGGGGGGTGTGGACCTGACCAGGTAGTCACGGAGGGAACGGTCTTTGCGGAAGGCGGAAAGGGGTGGGGAGGGAAATATATCCCTGGTGGTGGGGTCTTTTTGGAGGTGGCGGAAATGTTGGCAGATGATTTGGTTGATGCAAAGGTTTGTAGGGTGGAAGGTGAGCACCAGGGGCGTTCTGTCCTTGTTATGGTTGGAGGGGTGGGGTCTGAGGGCGGAGGTGCGGGATGTGGACGAGATGCGTTGGAGGGCATCTTTAACCATGTGGGAAGGGAAATTGCGGTCTCTAAAGAAGGAGGCCATCTGGTGTGTTCTATGGTGGAACTGATCCTCCTGGGAGCAGATACGGCAGAGGCGGAGAAATTGGGAATACGGGATGGCATTTTTGCAAGAGATAGGGTGGGAAGAGGTGTAATCCAGGTAGCTATGGGAGTCGGTGGGTTTGTAAAAAATGTCAGTGTCAAGTGTCAAGTCCGGAACCTCTGCCAGTCTTTACCAATCCCCTCTTTATCACCCTGCCCCTGCCACCCCCTTTATCTGTAACTTCCCCTATATCCACCCCCAGTCCTGAAGAAGGGTGTCACCCAAAACATCAACTTCTCCATCTCCTGATGCTGCCTGGCTTGTAATATGTAGATATGCTGACTAGCGGGGAGGCCATATCGGATTTTGTGCTTGGCAATGAACCGTGCCAGCTGTCATATCTCTCGGTGGGAGAGCATTTCGGTGATAGTGATCACAACTCCATGAGCTTTACTATACTCAGGGAGAGGGATAGAAGCAGATGGTGTGGAAAAGTATTTAATTGGGATAGGGGAAATTACAGTGCTATTAGGCAGGAACTGGGGTGCGAAAATTAGGAACAGATGTCCTCAGAGAAATGCACAATAGAAATATGGATGTTATTTAGGAAGCATCTGCCGATAGTGCTGGACAGTTTGTCTCACTGAGGCAAGGAAGGGATGGTAGGTTGAAAACAATCTTGGATGACAAGAGATGCGGAACATCTAGTCAAGAGGCTGAAGGTAGCTTACTTAAGGTTGAAGAGGCAAAGGTCAGGCAGGGCTTTAGAGGGGTACAGGGTAGCTGGAAAGGAACTGAAGAATGGACTTCGGAGAATTAGAAGGGGGCATGAAAAAGCTTTAGCGGGTAGGAATAAGGAAAACCTAAGGCATTCTACACTTACATGAGTAACAAGAGGATGCCAGAGTGAGGGTGTCAGAGGATGTCAGAGATAGTGGAGGAACTTGTGCCTGGAGTCAGAAGAAGTAGGGGAGGTCCTTAATGCATACTTTGCCTCAGTATTCACTGCGGAGAGAGACCTTGACATTTCGAAGGACGGCGTGAAATGGACTGATATGCTAGAATAGGTTGATGTTAAAAAGGAGGATATGCTGAAAATTTTGAAAAACATAAGGTTAAATAAATCCCCTGGGCCAGATGGCATATACCCTGGGTGGTAAATAGTAAGCAAGGGAAGAGATTGCTGCATCTTTGTGTCCTCACTGTCCACTGGAGTAGTACTAGATAATTGGAGGGTGGTAAATGTTATTCTCTTGTTCAAGAAAGAGAATAGGGCTAATCCTGGGAATTACAGATCAGTCAATCATATGTCAGTGGTGTACAAAGTATTTATAACAGGATTTATGATTACTTGGAAAACCATAGTTTAATTATCGACAGACAGCATATGAGGGGCAGGTCATGTCTCACAAACCTTAAGGTAAGATTCTCAATGGTACACTCATTCAGAAAGTAAGGAGATGTGGGATACAGAATTGGCTGGCCCATAGAAGACAGAGGGTGGTGGTAGATGGAAAGTATTCAGCCTGGAGCATGGTGACCACTGGTGTTCCACAGTGATTGGTTCTGGGACCTCTGCTGTTTGTGATTTTTATAAATGAGGAAGTGGAAGAGTGGGTTAGAAAGTTTGCCAATGACACAAAGGTTGGTGGAGTTGTGGATAGTGTGGAGGGCTGTTGTAGGTTGCAACAAGACATTGACAGGATGCAGAATTGGGCTGAGAAGTGGCAGATGGAGTTCAACCTGGAAAAGTGTGAAGTCACTCACTTTGGAAGGTCAAATTTGAATACGGAATACAGGGTTAAAGGCAGGATTCTTGGCAGTGTAGAGGAACAGAGGGATCTTGGAGTCCATGTCCGTAGATCCCTCAAAGTTGCTGCCCAGGTTGATAAGGTTGTTAAGAAGGCTTATGGTGTGTTGGCTTCCATTAGCAGGGGATTGAGTTTGAGTCACAAGGTTATGCTGCAGCTCTGTAGAGCCCTGGTTAGACCACACTTGGAATATTGTGTTCAGTTCTGGTTGCCTCATTATAAGAAAGATGTGGAAGCTTTAGAGAGGGTGCAGAGGAGATTTACCAGGATGCTGCCTGGACTGGAGGGCATGTCTTATGAAGAAAGGTTGAGGGAGAAAGGGCTTTTCTCATTGCAGTGAAGAAGGATGAGAGGCGACTTGACAGAGGTGAATAAGATGATGAGGCATAGATAGAGTGGATAAACAGAGACTTTTCTCCAGGATGGAACTGTCTAGCACGAAGGGGACTAATTTTAAGGTAATTGGTGGAACGTTTAGGGGAGATGTCAGAGGTAGGTTCTTTACTCAGAGAGTGGTGGGTGCGTGAAATGCATTCTGCAGTGGAACTAAAGTCAGATACATTAGGGACATTTAAGCGACTCTTGGATAGGCCTCAACAATTTCTCCTTCCAATCAGGCCACATTCTGCAGACGAAAGGGGTAGCCATGGGCACTTGCACAGGCCCCAGCTATGCCTATCTCTTTGTTGGCTATGTGGAACAGTCCATCTTTCAGAGTTACACCGGCACCTCTTCCTCCACTACATTGATGACTGCCTCGGCGCCACCACGTGCTCCCATGAGGAGGTCAAACAGTTCATCAACTTCACCAACACATTCCACCCCGACCTTAAATTCATCTGGACCATCTCTGACACCTCCCTCCCCTTACTAAACCTCTCAATTTTCATTCACGAGGACTGAGTCAACACTGACATTTTTTTACCAACTTACCAACTCCCACAGCTACCTGGATTAAACCTCCTCCCATCCTACCGCCTGCAAAAATGCTATCCTGTATTTCCAATTCCTCCACCTCTGCTGCATCTGCTCCCAGGAGGACCAATTCCACCACAGAACACACCAGCCTCCTTCTTTAAAGACCGAAATTTCCCTTCCCACAAAGTTGAAAATGCCCTCCAACGCATCTCATCCACATCCTGCCCCTCCAGCCTCGAACCCCACCCCTCCAACCGCAGCAAGGACAGAACCCCCGGGTCCTCACTTCCATCACACCAACCTTGCATGAATCGAATCATCCACAGACATTTTCGCCACCTACAAATGGATCTCCCCACCAAGGATATAATTCTCTCCCCACCTCTATCCACGTTCCACAAAGACCATTCCCTCTGCCATACCTAGTCAGGTCCATGCCCGCTAACAAGCCACCCACCCCTCCTGGCACCTTCCCCTGCCTCTGCAGGAATTGCAAAACCTGTACCCATACCTCCCCCCTCAACTCCGTCCAAGGTCCCAAAGGAGCCTTCCACATTCATCAAAGTTTCACTTGCACTTCCACACATCATTTATTGTATTCGTTGCTGCCGATGCGGTCTCCTCTACATTGGGGAGACTGGACGCCTTCTCGCAGAGTACTTTAGAGAACAACTCCAGGACATTTGTACCAACCAACCCCACCACCCTGTGGCTCAACATCTCAATTCCCCATCCCACTCTGCCGAGGACATGTAGATCCAGAGCCAGCTCCACCACCATTCCCTCACCACCCAACACCTGGAGGAAGAACGCCTTATCTTCTACCTTGGGACCCTTCAACCCCAGGACATCAATGTGGACTTCACCAGTTTTGTCATTTCCCCTCCCCTTCACCTTACCCCAGTTCCAACCTTCCAGCTCAGAACTGCCCTCACGACCTGTCCCACCTGTTAATCTTCCTTCCAACCTATCCACTCCACCCTCCTCTCCGACCTATCACCTTTACCCCCATCTCTATTCACCTATTGCACTCTCAGCTACCTTCCCTTCCTCAACCCCACCCCCTCCCATTTATCTCTCCACCCCCTAGGCCCCAGCCATGCCTATCTCTTTGTCGGCTACGTAGAACAGTCCATCTTACGGAGTTACACAGCACCTCTTCCTTTGCTACATTGATGACTACATCGGCACCACCTCATGCTCCCATGAGGAGGCCGAACAGTTCATCAACTTCACTAACACATTCCACCCCGACCTTGACGATCTCTGACACCTCCCTCCCCTTCCTAGACCACTCCATCTCCATCCACGAGGAACGACTCAACTTTGACATTTTTACAAACCCACTGACTCCCACAGCCATCTAGATTAAACCACCCCCCCACCCTACCTCCTGCAAAAATGTTATCCCGTATTCCCAATTTCTCTGCCTCCACTGCGTCTGCTCCCAGGAGGACCAGTTCCACCACAGAATGACCTCCTTCTTTAAAGACCGAAATTTCCCCTCCCACGTGATTGAAGATTTTCCTGCTCCTTGGATGCTGCCTGACCTGCTGTTCGCTTCCAGCAACACACGCTCAACTCTGATTTCCAGCATCTGCACACCTCACTGTCTCCCACATGGAAGATAGTTCAATGAAGGGTATGTAGGTTAGTCTGATCTTAAAGTAAGATAAAAGGTCAGCACAACAGCAAGGTCCGAAGGGCCTGTACTGTGCTGTACTGTTCTATGTTCTATGTACATGGAATAAAAGGGACAGTACAAGCATCACCACAAAATTGGCTGATTGATAGGCAACAGAGAAAAAGTTGATGGCTATTTCTCAAGCTGGAGAAAGGTTTGCAATTGAGAATGTGCCTGGAGCTTGGACCAGGGGCCTGCAAGGAGCGGTGAGTCACTGATTTAAACCTTTCAAAACTTACCTCCAGCACGGGAGTCCTCCATTTCTGTTTTTCAACAGCAGCAGCTCGAAGGGTGGGAGCTTGGACCAGGGGCCTGCCGGGAACGGTAAGTCACTGATTTGAGCTTTTATATTTGAAATCAGGGAGCAGAGGTTTCTGGGAAAGGAGGGACTTCGTTTTATTTCGGTCCAGCTATATAAGTCAGTGTTTTCTTTTTTTACTTTGTGATAAGGGGACTAGCAGGGATGGTAGTGCAGGGAAAGGAATGTTCCTCCTGCATGATTTTTGAGGGAAGGGATACCATTAGTGTCCCATCCAAGTACATCTGTAGGAAGTGCACCCAATTCTCGCTCCTCCAAGACCGTGTTAGGGAACTGGAGCAGAAGCTGGATGAACTTCAGATCATTCAGGAGGCAGAGGCTGTGATAGATAAGAGTTACAGGGAAGTAGTTACTCCTAGGCATGAAGAAGCTGGGTGACTGAATGGGGGAGAAACAGTCAGTGGAGGGATCCCCTGTGGTCGATCCCCTGAAAAACATGTATACTGTTTTGGATACTGTTGAGGGGGACGACTTACCAGGGGTATGCAGTGGGGTCCAGGTCTTTGGCACAGAGCCTGTCCCTGTTGCACAGAAGGGAAGGAGGGAAAGGAGGAGAGTGTTAGTGAAAGGAACAGGGTGGTCATTATGGGGGATTTTGACTTCCCCAACATTGACTGGAAATTGTATTCCTGAAGAAGGGCTCATGCCCGAAACGTCAATTCTCCTGCCCCTTGGATGCTGCCTGACCTGCTGCGCTTTTCCAACAACACATTTTCAGCTCTGGAAATTGTATAACTCTAGTATGTCAGATGGATCAGTTTTTTTTCCAATGTGTACAGGAAGGTTTTATGACACAGTATGTCAACAAGAGGGGAGGCCACACTGGATCTGGTGCTTGGTAATGAACCAGGCCAGGTGTTTGATTTAGTTGTAGTTGAGCACTTTGGAGAGAGTGACCATAATTCAGTTAGGTTTAGTTTAGTGATGGAAAGGGATAGGTACATGCCACAGGTCAAGAGTTATCGATGGGGCAGGGGCAATTATAGTGCGATGAGGCAAGAATTAGGATGCATAGAATGGGGTAGCAAAATGCAGGGGATGCAGACAATGAAAATGTGGAGCTGGTTTAAGGAACAGATATTGTGTGTCCTCGATAGGTATGTCTCTGTCAGGCAGGGAGGAAGTGATAAGGTAAGGGAACTGTGGTTTACGACAGAAGTTGCATCTCTTGTTAAGCAGAAGAAGGAGGCTTTTGTGTTGATGAGGCAAGATGGTTCAGATGAGGTGATGGAGAGTTACAGATCAGCGAGGAAGGATTTAAAGAGAGAGTTGAGAAGAGCAAAGAGAGGACATGAGCAGTCTTTAGCAAATAGAATAAAGGAGAACCCTAAAGCTTTCTATAGATATGTGGGGAATAAAAGGACGATTAGGGTAGGAATAGGGCCAATCAAAGACAGAAGTGGGAAGTTGAGTGTAGACCCTGTGGAGATCGGAGAGGTGCTAAACGAACACTTCTCATCGGTTTTCACTCAAGAAAAGGAGAATATTGAAGAAGAGAAGAATGAGATTTAAGATATTAGACTAGAAAGGATCGAGGTTAGTTACAAACAGGTGTAATCAATTCTAGAAGGAGTGAAAATAGACAAGTCCCCTGGGCCGGATAGGATTTATCTGAGGATTCTCTGGAGAGCTAGGGAGGAGATAGCAGAGCCTTTGGCTTTGATATTTGAGTTGTCATTGTCTACAGGTTTAGTATCAGAGGACTGGAAGATTGCAAATGTTGTGCCCTTGTTCGAGAAGGACAGTAGAGATGGCCCAGGTAATTATAGACCAGTGAGCCCTACTTCTGTTGTAGGAAAGGTTTTGGAAAGGATTATAAGAGATAAGATTTACAATCATCTAGCAAGCAACAATTTGATTTCAGATAGTCAACATGGTTTTGTCAAGGACAGATCATGTCTCACAAACCTCATTGAGTTTTTTGAGAAGGTAACCAAGCTTGCAGATGAGGGTAGGTCATTTGACGTGGTATACAGGGACTTCAGTAAAACCTTTGATAAGGTTCCATATAGTAGGCTGTTGGAGAAAATGCAGAGGCATGGGATTGAGGGTGTTTTAGCAGTTTGGATTAGAAACTGGCTTTCTGAAAGAAGGCAGCAAGTGGTGGTTGATGGAAAATATTCATCCTGGAGTCCGGTTATGAGTGATGTGCCACAAGGATCTGTTTTGGCATCACTGCTGTTTGTCATTTTTATAAATGACTTAGACGCAGACATAGGTGGATGGAATAGTAAATTTGCAGATGACACTAAAGTCGGTGGAGTAGTGGACAGTGTGGAAGGATGTTACAGGTTGCAGGGGAACTTGGATAAACTGCAGAATTGGGCTGAGAGGTGGCAAATGGAGTTCAATGCAGCTAAATATGAGGTGATTCACTTTGGGAAGAATAACAGGAAGGCAGAATACTGGGTCAATGGAAAGATTCTTGTTAGTGTGGATATGTAGAGGGATCTTGGAATCCATGTACATAGATCCCTAAAAGTTGCCACCCAGATTGATAGTGCCGTTAAGAAGGCGTATGGTGTGTTAGGTTTCATTGGTAGAGGGATTGAGTTTTGGAGCTGCAATATCATGCTGCAACTATACAAAACGCTAATGCCGCCACACTTGGAATATTGTGCACAGTTCTGGTTGCCATACTTCGGGAAGGTGTGGAAGCATTGGAAAAGGTGCAGAGAAGATTTACCAGGACGTTGCCTGGTCTGGAAGGAAGGTCTTATGAGGAAAGGCTGAGAGACTTAGGTCTGTTCTCATTGGAAAGAAGAAGGCTAAAAGAGGATTTGATAGAGACATACAAGATGATCAGAGGATTAGATAGGGTAGACAGTGGGAGTCTTTTTCCTAGGATGATGACGTCAGCTTATACAAGGGAGCATAACTACAAATTGAGGGGTGATAGCTTTAAGACAGATGTCAGAGGCAGATTCTTTACTCAGTGAGTAGTAAGGGCCTGGAATGCCCTACCTGCCAGTGTAGTTAACTCAGCCACATTAGGGAGGTTTAAACAATCCTTGGATAAGCACATGGATGATGATAGGATAGCGTAGGGGGACGAGCTGAGAATAGTTCACAGGTCGGCGCAACATCGAGGGCCGAAGGGCCTGTTCTGCGCTGTATTGTTCTATGTTCTATGTTCTAATTTTGCTTTTCTTGGTAACTATGCATAATCTAGATCTTGGTGTCAGGGACAATTTTGACATTTGTGAATAATGCAAAGTTTGGAAACATTGTAAACAGTGAAGAGAATAGTGTAGAACTTCAAAAGGACACCGATAAGTTGGTGGAGTAAATTGGTGGAGTAAGGGGGAACAAGATGGGAGGTGTAAATATGTGGCGGATGCAGTTCAATGTAAAAAAGTGTGTTTTTTGTAATTCATTGACCAGATGAGAGGATCACTGGCTAGGCTGGCATTTATTGCCCATCCTTTATTGCCCAGAGGGCAGTTAAGAGCCACCCACATTGCTGTGAGTCTGGAATCACATGCCTGCCAGGTAAGGATGGCAGTTTCCTTCCCTAAAGGACATTGGTGAACTAGATGGGCTTTTTCTGACAAATGGCAGTGGATTCCTGGTCATCATTAGATTATTAATTCCAGATTATTGAATTTAATTCATCTGCTGTCGTGGGATTCAAAACTAGTCCCCAGAACCTTACCTTTGCCTCTGGATTTACAATCCAGCAATACCACCACTAGGCCATCACCTTTGGCAGGAGTAAAATGGGAAAAAAAATGGGAAAATGGAGGAAAATAAGATAAGGGATTCAATTCTCAAAGACATGCAGGAACAGAGGGACCTGGGAGTATTTCTGCCAGATCATTGAAGGTGGCAGGGTAACCCTACTGCGAATCCTCTTGCAAGGTGGAGAGAGCAGTTAAAGTATACGGTATACAGGATAAAATGTTCTTGATTTTATTAAGGAGGTGCTGCAGTTGTGTAGATATTTGCTCGACCTCAGTTGAAGTATTGCATATAATACTGGGTCAAGAGTGGGGTGCTGGAAAAGCACAGCAGGTCAGGCAGCAACCGGGGAGCAGGAGAACTGATCTTTCAGGCAAGAGCCCTTTATCAGGAACAAGATTTGTGAGCCGAGGGGGTGGAGAGATAAATGGAAGGGTGGTGGGGCTGCGGGGAAGGTAACTAAGAGTTTGATAGGTAGACAGAGGTGGGGGTAATGGTGATAGGTCAGAAAGGAGGGTGGAGCAGATCGGTGGGAAGGAAGATGGACAGGTAGGACAGGTCATGAGGGTGGTGCCGAGTTGGAAGGTTGGAACTGGGATAATGTGGGGAGAGGGGAAATGAGGAAAGTGGTGAAATTCACATTGATGCCGTGTGGTTGAAGGGTCCTAAGGCGGAAGATGAGGTGTTCTTCCTCCAGGCATTGGGTGGTTAGGGGTGGCGATGGAGGGGACCTGCATATCGTTGGCAGAGTGGGAGGGAGAGTTGAAGTGTTCGGCCATGGGGCAGTGGTATTGGTTGGTGCGGGTATCCTGGATATGTTCTCTGAAGTGCTCAGCAAGTACAATTCTGGGTGTCAAAGCGTGGAAACATTTGAACGCATTGTCGACAGTGCAGAAGCGATTTACAAAACATAGTTCCAGGAATGAGAAACATCAGTTATGGGGATAGAATCATCGAGCCATACATAGATGGGAGAGGTTGGCACTGTTCTCCATGGATAGAAGAAAGCTAAAGGGAGAGTTGATGGAATTTTTTAAAACCATGAGGGCCTTTGTAGACAGATAGGGAGTTCACAGAAGGATCAAGAACAAGTGGGCAAAGATTTAAACTGATTTACAAGTGTTACAAATGTAATGCAAGAAAAAGCATTTTCACACGGTGAGAGTTTCAGTTCTGGAATGCACTTTCTGCAAGTGGAGGAAGTAGAACACCTCAATTGAGGCATCCAAGAAAGCATTACATGATTATTTAATTAGAAACAAATATGCAGGATTTTGGGGAAAAGGCAGTAGAATAGAAGTGGTAATAATGCTTATTGAGAGTTAGTATAGTCATGATGTGCTGAATGGCCTTTCTGAACAATGACACTTCTGTTGTTTTGTGCTTACTACTCTGCAACTTCTTTATTCTCCTTGAATATGAGTTGAGTGTCTGAACCTGTAACCTCTCCATTGGAACATTTATCTTCTTCCATCACTGTAATATTGCCCATCTATGTCCTTGTCTCAGTTCCTCTGCTGCTGAAACCTTTAGCTCTACCTTTGTTATCTCCAGACTCAAGTCTTACATGCTCTCTTGGCCTCTAATTATACACCTTCACAAACTTCAGTCCATCCAGAACTCTGTTGGCCATACCTCATTCTCCCATATATCGCTTGCTGCCCTACATTGGCTCCCAGCCCAAAAACGCCTCAGTTTTAGAATTCTCCTCTTTGACATTAATTCTCACCATGGGCTAAGTTTTAAGAACTCAGAAAGAGTATGAAATGAAATGAAAATCAAGAACAATCCCATTCCTCCAATGATGAATGTACTTTGCTGAATCCTGGCCTTTGGGTCAGTTACCATATTCTACTGCATAATTATTTATTTGTTCACAAGATGTGGGCATTTCTGGCTAGACCAAAATTTATTGCTCATCCCTCATTGTTTGAATAATGGTGGTTGTGAACTGCCTTCCTAGTCCTTCCTAGTCTTTGTGAGCCGTCCACAATGCCCTTAGGGAGGCAGTTCCAGGATTCTGACCCAGTGACACTGAAGGAATGGTGATGTATTTCCAAATAAGGATGGTGAGTGGATTGGAGGGGAACTTGCAAATGGCGGTGTTCTATACATCTACTGCCCACGTCCTTCTAGTTTATAAAGGCCATGAGTTTGGATGGTGTTGTTGAAAAGCTTTGGTAAATATCCACAGTGCTACACACTGCTGCCACTATGTGTCGGTGGTGAAGGGTTTGAATGTTGAACGTAGTGGATAGTATGTTAATCAGGCAGGCTACTTTTATCTAGATAATGTCAACTTTCCTGAGTGTTGCTAAATCTGTACTCACCAGGTTAGTGGGGAATATTCTATTACACTATGACTTGTGACTTGTAGATGTTGGACATGCTTTGGGGAAACAGATGAATTTCTTACTGTGACATTCCAACCCTCTAACCTTCTCTTGCAGACACAAAAATTGCGCATTCGAATATTTCTGAATAAAACAGTCACAGCAGCAACAACAGGTTACTTTTAGCTCATCAGGGATATTGTTTGATGCTGTTACTGAGAACACAAAATTACAGGAAAAACATGAAGAATAACATTTATGAACATCTGGAGGATATTGCAGTGGAAATACACTGAGAAAGAAATTGAGATAAAATCCTTGATCACAAACAATCGCAAAGCACAGACCACATGTGGCAGTTTTAGCGAGTCAACGTTTTCTGCAGAATTTCTGACCCAATGTTGAGAGTTCACCAGACAGGTGTGGTCTGGCTGAGAGAGATAAAGCATTCAGATAAAGGTGGGGCTGCTGAACTGTTGGTCTCACTATCAGCTTCAAGAACTGTAGATGATCAGAGGAACGTTGCTGACTAACAGACAAATGTTTGTGGTTCTTAAATGCATTACATGGAATTACATGTAATGTAGAGCCCAACCGGTCTACGCTGGTGTTTATGCAGCATGTAAGTCTCCTTCCATTTTTCTTTGTCTAACACTATTAATATATCCCTCTTGTTCTTTACATACATGTTGCTTCCCTGAAACACTCTCTTAGTGTAACCACTAAATAATCAAATGGTTTCAGCTCCCTCTCTTTCCAAGAGCACTGAAGCACAGGTTTGGGACACAGCAAAGGCCAATTACATCAGGCAGTGAGGGGCTATCTGCATGACACAAACTGCAGGTGTAGTGGAGGTAGATTCAAATGAAATGGTTGGCAGCTGTGGAAAAACAAAAATTGCCAGGCTATAGGAGAAAGGTAAGAGTGTGGGACTGGCTGAGTGCGCTTGCACAGACCATATGAGGAGCTAAATGACCTCCTCCTCAGCTGTAGCCATTCCATGATGTAAAATTCTCTTTGCACAAGAGCATGGGAAAAGAACGGACACTTGCTCATCTAAACCCAAGATCCTGTACAACTTGTTGCATGTCAGATCCTACCCTATCCAACCCTGTCCAATACATCTGCTTTAAAAGTTTACAGATCCACAAATACAAAGCAGAAAAACTCCAGAATGCTAATCACTCCTCAATCCCAGCAAAGGGTTTGTAGAATTTAGAATAATGCAGCACAGATATTTACCATTCACAGCCACCTTAGCCCTCCCAAAGTGTTTAGAAGTCACTTCTGATTTTGAAATGTAGTCACTTTTGAAATGGAGGAAACATAATAACCAATTTGCACTCAACAAGCCCCCACATAATTTATTGGCTGGGACATCAGGGAAAATCCCCCTCCCTTCTTCAAAATAATGGCATGGGCTGTTTGACTTCTACCTGGGAGAGTGGAAAAGATCTCGGTTTAACACCTCCTGAGAGATGGATCTCCAATAGTGCAGCATTCCCTCAGCACTGCACTGGGATTCTCAGACTCCATGTTCTAGTATGACAGTTAATGCTGATCTCAAGAATTCTCCACATTGTTACTATTATAATAGATTAATAGGAACTGGAATGTTTTACAAAGTTTTGTTCTCAGGCCTTATACTGGGTCAGTATTTATTGTCCATCCCTAATTATCCTTGAGAACATTGTGATGAGCTGCTTTCTGATGGTGGTGAATGAATAGTGTTGTTAGGCAGGGAGTTCCATGCTTTTGACCCAGTGACATTGAATGATATATTTCACAATGCTGAGTGGATTGAAGGGGAACCTGCAGATGGTGGTGTGCAGATCTCTCTTTTGCCCTTGTCCTTTGTGATGGCAGTGGTCACAGGTTTGGCATGTTCTGTCGAAGGATCTTTGGTGAGATGCTTCAGTGCATCTTGTAAATGCTACAGTGCCTTGGTGATAGGGGGAATTGAATGTTGAAGCTGATAGAATGGGCCAATCAACTGGGCTACTTCCTCCTGAACATGTTGAGCTTTTTCAGTACTAACCCAGGTGGCAATCTCAGGCCAGAGTAGCACGGTCTGGAGTCATAGCCTTCACTGCTGGTCCCATCTCTCTGCATCACCCTGTCCAGAAAGACCTTCAGGAATATACCCACAAAGCAATATAGCAATGTCCCCTTGTGTGCTCTGTCAAAGGCAAATGTCAGGAACTTTGCAGTGCAACTCCAGATTGACAGAATTTGTCCAAGTGCACAGCGTGGTTTTAAAGATGTTACCAGTGCCAGGCATGCTGGTCAATTCAGGGATCTCCAGTGAGTACGGATTTGATCTAAGAAAGCCGCCTGGTAAGATGGGGTGTAAATCAAACATGCTATTCACAATGTGGGGTGAAACACCAAGTAATGCTTTGTGTTCAGTAAAATAAGGCAAGAAAACCTGCTCACCCCACCGAATTCGACATGACTCACACTTCAACAAAATAAACATAAGATTCAGCCCAACACACGCTGATCACCTTCAGAGCTTCATCCAATTGGTGTTCAACATGGAGTAGCTGAGGCTACTGGTATGTGGTAATCAGCAGGAGGTTTCCTTGCCCATGTTTGAGCTGATGCCATGAGATTTCATAGGGTCCAATATCAATGTTGAGGACTCGCAGACAATGCCCTGCTGACTGGATACTGCTGTGCTACCATAATGTCTAGTGGATCTATTCCTTTCAGACTATCATAGACTTGGACAGCATGGAAACAAACCCTGCGGTCCAACTCGTCCATGCCAACCAAGTTTCCCAATCTCAACTAGTCTCATTTGCCTATGTTTGGCCCATATTCCACTAAACTTTTCCTAGCTATGTACCTGTCCAAATGTCTTTTAAGTGTTGTAATTGTACCTGCATCTACTATTTCCACTGGCAGTTAATTCCAACAGGAACTACCCTCTGTGTGAAAAAGTTGTCTCTCCAGGTCCCTTTTATATCTTTTTTTCTCACCTTAAAAATATGTCTCCTAGTTTTGAACTCCCCCTCCCTAGAGTAAAAAGTTTTACTTTATGCCTGTCATGATTTTATAAACCTGTAAAAGTTTACTCCCAACCCCCTATGCTCCAGTGAAAAATGTCCCAGCTATCCAGCCTATTTTTATAACTCAAACCATCATTCCTATCAAAATCCTGGTAAATCTTCTCTGAACCCTCTCCGATTGAATCTATCCTTCCTATATCAAAGTGATCAGAACCGTTCACAGTAGTCCAAAAGTGGCCTCACCTGCTTTGTGTACAATCTCAATATGACGTCCCAGTTCCTATACTCCGTGGTCTAAGCAGTGAAGGCCAAAATGCTAAATGCCTTCTTAACCATGCTGTCTACCTGTGACACAATTTTCAAAGAACCCCTATGTCTCTCTGTTTGACAACATTATCCAGGGACCTACCATTAACTGTATAAGTCATGTTTATCCAACTTAAACTCCATCTGTCACTCCTCAGCCCATTGGCCCAATTGGTCTAAAACCTAGACAACTTTCTTCACAGACAACTACACCAATTTTAGTGTCACCCACAAAGTTACTAACTATCAAACATCCAAATCATTCACATAAATGACAAACAACAGTGGACCCAGCACCAATCCCTACAGAACACCACTGGTCACAGGCCTCCAGTCTGATAAACAACCCTGCACCACCACTCTTCTCCTCCTCTGTCAAGCCAATTTTGTATCTGGCAAGCACTCCCTGAATCTCAAGTGATCTAACTTTACTAATCAGTCTACCATGTGGAACCATGTGAAAAGTTTTACTACTGTCCACCTACCACTCCGCTCTCATCTATCGTTTTGGTTACATCTGCAAAAATCTCAATCAAATTTGTGCAACACAATCTCCATCACACAAAGTCATGCTGACTATTCTTAATCAGTCCTTGCCTCTCCAAATGAAAGTAAATTCTATCCCCCACAGTCCTGCCAACCACTTACTTACCACTGACTTCAGACTCCCCAGTCTTTTCCTTGCAGCCTTTCTTAAATAAAGGCACAACATTCGCTATCTTCCAGTCTTCTGGCACCTCACCCATTAATGTCATTATTGTCCCATTATTGTCTTCCCAGCCTTGTACATTTTTTACTACATGAGTATATCTTCCAGCTCCTTTCAGGCAGTGAATTCTGGAGTTGGCAGCACTGTCTTTTCTGAAAAAAGCCTGCAATATGCAGGACGTTTTAGCCAGGACTCTGACTATACAGGGCTGCTGGGACATAAACTGAGGCTCCCCTTATTCAACCTTGAGTCAGTCAGCTGCTGTCATTGTATCTCCATGCCAACTGTGAGAAACAGAACTCACTCACAAATCAATCAGCCTGAGACAAAGCCTTGGAAATACCAGGAAGGAGTGAGTCCATGCAACACTTACAATTGTTTTGGGATACAGTTTTTTTAACCAATACATAATAGTCTCTTATATCAGTCCATTCTTTTTGCTCAGATTGATTTTCAGAGGGTTGTCTGTCGGATGTGCTTGCCATTCTGCTGGAGGGGAAGAAGCGTCCACCGGGCCCTTAACACGAGTGTGATGACTCCACCCTTTTTCAGCAGTTCGGACGGCTGTTTCAGTAGTCAGGAGGGTTAGGAACGGTCCCTCCCAGCTTGGGTGCAGTTTGGTATCTTTCCAGGTCTTTATCAGGACCCAATCACCCAGTTGTATCCGATGTACTGCGAACTCAAGTGGAGATGTCTGGGTCAACAGACCCTTCTTCCTAAGGACAGACAAAGAAGAGCCGAGAGCCACAATATAGTTCTTTAAAAACTTATCATTGAACTCTACAGTTGGTAATTCCCCTCTTCCATCCAAGAAAGGTAATCCAAACATCATCTCATAAGGAGAGAGGCCTATATCACGTCTAGGCGCAGTCCTAATGCGTAGCAACGCGATAGGCAAACATTTTGTCCATGGTAATCAAGTCTTTAGTACTAGCTTAGACAATTGTTTCTTTAAGGTTTGATTCATTCGTTCCACCCGTCCAGAGGAAGGCGGGTGCCAAGGAGTGTGGAATTCCCAAGAGATTTCTAATCCCGCCATTACGTCTTGTAGGATCTTAGAGGTAAAATGGCTACCTTGGTTTGAATCTATACTTTCCACCACTCCATATTGAGGAATTATATGTTCTAAAAGAGTTTTCACTACTCCCTTCGAGGTAGCTGAGGACATTGGAAATGCCTCCACCCACCCAGTTAGGTGATCCTTTAGGACTAATAAGTACTTTTGTTTCCTTACCGGGGGTAATTCTGTGTAATCTACCTGTATTCTTTGAAAAGGTTTTACCCCAGGGTTTCTTCCACCTCTTGGCCCCCCCTCTCGTTACTTTCTTATTAATCTTTTGGCAAGTCGGGCATCCTGCGCATACCTGCTTGGCTAATGTGTATATCCCTTTACATTGTGTCTTTACATTGTATATTCCTTAACATTGTGGACTGCCTTGGTGCAAGATGGCTAAGATGTTTCTCATGACTGGTATACTTAATAACTCCCTTCCATCCTGGAGGATCCATCTTCTGTTACAGTTACTGCACTATCCTCCACCCCAATTTTTAAGCCCAGCAATATAACTAAATCCCTACCTAATAGATTACTTCCAATGTCAGGAATATATAATAATTGTCCTATCACTTCCTCGTCATTTCTTCTAATTAGGGTTGGTTCAAAAATAGACACCAAGAATTCTTCGCCTTTTACTCTGGAAACCTTAAGATACTCCTTAGTCAATTTAACACCGGTAGGTCTAAAACTTAGGGATGATCGTGCTGCTCCCGTGTCCACCAAAAATACTGTCTCCTCCCCTTTAAATTTATCAAGGGTTCCCGGTGGGTCTCAGGAGGAAGTAACCCCTGACTCCCCTAATCTTCACCTAAGGTCATTAGGGAAACGGCTTCCCTTTCTCGTGCTAATTCCGGCATTCCTGTTTAAAATGCTCCACTTTCCCGCAATGGTAACACTCTGCCTGTTGCTTCCTTTCCCGGGTATCTTACCCTTGTCCTTCGTGTCCTCCCATACCCTTCCTGTTATCTCCTTTTTGTTATTTCTACTACTGCCGCCACCATCATTTTGGCTTTCTGTTTCCGCTTTTCGTCTTCCCTTTTCTGTGCCTCACATAACAGTTCTTCAATCTGTCTTTCACTCCATCCATCTAATTTCTGTAATTTCTTTTGTATGTCCGGCCATGATTCAGTTACAAACTGGACCTTTAAGAGTCCCTGTGCTATCTGATTATCGGGATCCATTTCCAAATACTTCCTTGTGGCCTCCTTGAGCCTTTTAAGAAATGCAGAAGGGGTTTCATCCTTCTCTTGTCGTACTTCAAAGCCCTTAACAAAGTTTTGTGATCTAGGTGCTGCCTCTTTAATTCCTAGTATTACCATTTCTCGTAGATCCTGCATTGACTCCCTATCTTCTCTGTCATTATTTTCCCAATGAGGGTCAACATTTGGGAATTTCTGTTCGGCTGGGGCCCCTTCTTCTTTTCCCATTCCTATAAAGCCGCTCTCCTAATCATACCTCGTTCTTCCCCTGAAAATAACGTTCCTAAAGTTGCCATCAGTTCTCCCCAGATATATAAATTAGGCCCTAGGAATTGCTCTAATTGTCCGGCTAGTCCAACTGGATCCTCTATTAAACTTTTCATTTCCTTTTTAAAGACCCTAACTTCACTGCTAGTTAAGGGAGCGTTTACATATCCGACTGTACCTTCCCCAATCAGAACCTCTCATAAGGGACATAATTTTACATTTTACATTATCTCTGCCCCTCCTTTACGTGTGGTGGCTTGAGTGATTCTGAGTCCCCCAGGTTCTGCATCTTTTAGTTTAGAGTCCGTTCCCCTTTCTGTGTCTGGACTCGGTTCTACTTCGGGAGCTGTAGGCTTGTTCCGGGGAGTAGTATATGGGGGTGGCAAACACGTTAAGCGATCCCATTGTGACTTCTCTTTTTCATTTTTTTTTCTGATTCCTCCCGCGCTCCCTATCCAACAAGCCGCATATTCTGACTCTTCTTGACTGTATGTTTCTTTCCGATTGACGTATATATTTAGATCTTGGCACAACTAATCTTCATCGGACCCATATTTGGGCCAAAAAAAAATTCCAGGTGCCTTAATACTTTCTCTAGTCCAAACGAAACAACAATAGTTTATCATTGTAGCCTTATCTTTTTCCCACGTCTGGGAGTTGTGTTCCCAATTACCCAACATTTTCCCCAAAGGACTGTTGGGCAGATCGTTACACCGGCAACTCCCCGTGCCTCCCATTGTTGCTAATTTAATTAATCTTAACGAGGTCCCGTGTCACCTTCTTCCACACCCCCTTCAGGGCCCTGACTAGACACTTTACGCATCCGTTTAATCTGACCAATCTGACTTCGTAACTAATTTATGGCCAGATGTCCAGAAAAATATTCAAAAGCTAGAGGAGTCGTTGCGGGAAGCTCAAAGTGTCTGTGAGACACGGTGTCTGTGTATGTGTGTGTGTGTGTGAGAGAGAGAGAGAGAGAGAAAGAGAAAAGAGCTGTACAGCTAGTAGAAAGTTTAATCCTTTGTGATTCGGTTTGAATGCACATTTGTTTGTTGGTGATTGAATGTTTGTGCTTTGTTCCCTGGGAGCTTGAGATCCGAGACTGTTTTGAATCTGATTTCTCCTATGGAAATTTTAACATCATTTCTTTTAAGGTTAAGGATTTTACAAATTATGAAATAAAATGTTAACTCCTGTTCTTTTTACAGGTCGTGAGTGCCTTACTATCAGTTTCTAACTAATCTCTTTTATCCTTTACTGTCTTTGCTGGCAGTGCATTCCACACACCCACCAATCTCTGTGTAAAGCACCTACCTTTGACATCTCCCTAAACCTTTCTCCAATCACCTTAAAATTATGTCCCCTCATTATAGCCATTTCTGCCCTGGGGAAAAAATGTCTGGGTATCCACTCTATCAATGCCTCTCATCATCTAGGACACCTCTATCAATTCATCTCTCATCTTTCTTCGTTTCAATGAGAAAAGCCCTGCTGCTTCAACTTTTCTTCATAAGATATGCCCTCCAGTCCAGGCAGCATCCTGGTTAACCTCCTCTGCACCTTCTCTAAAGCTTCCACATCCTTCCTGTAATGAGGCAACTAGAACTGAACACAATATTCCAAGTGTGGTCAAACCAGGGCTTTACAGAGCTGCAGCATAACCTCATGGCTCCAAAATTCAATCCCCCACTACTGAAAGTCAACGCAGCATATTCCTTCTTAACAACCCCATCAACCTTGGTGGCAACTTTGAGGGATCCATGGACATGGACCCCAAGATCCTTCTGTTCCTCCACACTGCCAAGAATCTTGCCTTTAACCCTGTATTCTGTATTCAAATTTAACCTTCCAAAATGAATCACTTCACACTTTTCTAGGTTGAATTCCATCCGCACTTCTCAGCCCAGCTCTGCATCCTGTCAATGTCCCATTATAACCTACAACAGCCCTCCACACTATCCACTATTTCAAAAACCTACATGTCATTGGCAAACTTACTAACCCATTCTCCCACTTCCTGGTCCAAGTCATTTGTAAAAACCACAAAGAGCAGAGGTTCTAGAAGTTCCAGAAGAGATCCCTGCGGGAGATCCCTGCGGAACACCACTGGTCACCAAGCTCCAGGCTAACTAATTTCCATCTACCACCACCTTCTGTCTTCTATGGGCCAGCCAATTCTGTATCCAGGCAGCTAAATTTCCCTGTATCCCATGCCTCCTTACTTTCTGAATGAGCCTACATGGGCAATGTTAACAAATGCCTTGCCAAAACCCAGATATACTACATCCACTGCTCTACCTTCATCAATGTGTTTTGGCACATTCTCAAAGAATTCAATAATGTTTGTGAGGGATGACCTGCCCCCCCATAAAGCCATGCTGACTATCTCTAATCAAACTATGCTTTTCCAAATAATCATAAATCCTGTCTCTCAGAATCCTCTTAAATAATTTGCCCACCTCAGACGTAAGACTGACTGGTCTCTGATTATCCGGGTTATCCCTATCCCTTTGAACAAGGGAATACCATTTGCCACTCTCCAATTATTTGGTACTACTCCAGTTGACACAGGGGACTGCAAAGATCATCGAGAAAGGCACAGCAATCTCTTCCCTCATTTCCCATAATAACCTTGAGTATATCCCATCTGACCTAGGGGTCTTATCTATCCTCATGTGTTTCAAACTTTCCAGCACTTTCCTCCTTCATAACATCAACCTGTTCAAATATATCAGCCTGTTTCATGCTGTCCTCACAAATGACAAGGTCTGTCTCACTAGTGAATACTAAAGCAAAGTATTCATTAAGGACCTCCCCGACCTCTTCCGACTCCATTATCCATAACTCCACAAGTTCCCTCCACTATCCTTGATTGGGCCGACCCTCACTCTGACCATCTTCTTGTTCCTCACATCAGTGACAGAAACTGAGTGGTAAATTTTATGTACGTTGTTGTTGAGATAAGATGGAACATGTTAGATATTTGACTGAGTCCTACGACAGTTAGGATACTTTCATAGTCACCAGACGGGTCCACCAAGTGGTCAGTGAACTATGGATTAATATGATTCCTGGAGACCCATCTTAATCTGTAATGATTCACGTGTGTTATGGACCAAACCAAACCTCCTCAAAATATTTGGATGACAACCTAGACCCTAACTTTTTGTTAAAATGTAAGGTGTTTCATTCCAGATGCTGTTCCATTGGTCAAACTACCAGATTTAAAGCAAAACACACTTTATTCATTCACTATAGTTAAATACAACAAAAGAAAGAAGAAATTGGAATAACTTAATTGTATTGAAAAACTTGCAGAACAATAGATACAGTCACTATTACTAATGAACTATCCCAATATAGTGCTCTGGACCAGGCCAGATCTCATCAAAATATTTTAAAAAGGTAACCTAGACCCTAACTTGCTTTTATTTTGAAGGTGGATATGAAATGGTGTTCCAGGTGTGATGCAATTGGTCAAACCACTCGGCTTTAAGCAAAACACAATTTATTTAAGCACTATAGTTGAAACATGAACAAAAGAAAGCGGAATTTAGAATAACTTAACTATTGGAAAATTAAACTGATCCAATACAGCAACTCAACTAAGAAACTGTTCCAAGAAAGTAACATCCCACAAACGTACCCTTCGGCAAAAAGATAAATTCAAATACAGGATTCTTACAGGTAGGAGGGAACAACATCCAGAGAGATAACACAGAAGGTCAGTGAAGAAGCATTTATTGAAGCTTGCAACCCTTCTGGCACTTACACATCTTGCAACCGCTACAGCTTAAAAAAACTAGAAAAAAACCTGAACTGGGAGAACTGGCCACTCCCCTTCAGTTAAGAAAAAGTTATAAAAGTCAAAACAACAGCAGTTTTAAAAGGGAGAAGTACAGACAAAGGAAGCACATGGTGAGGTAAGTGCAGGAGAGAGAGAAAGAAAGAAACTGACACTGCCTTTGCTGTTGGATTCATTTATCACTGGACATCGGAGTGCATCTGGGAAAATTAACAAACAGTGAAATTCACAACTAATCTTGGAGGAACTGTTGGGTGAAGTTCACAGCACAGAAGCAGGTAAATGTATTGTTGTCTTAGGTGTGACCTACAGAAAGGCTGCAGTAGTGAGTAGAGTGGGTTCTTTCTTGATTATATGTTTTTGGAGATCTCTTGATTAAACTTAAAATATAAGCCATAATTAATAATTTAACCCGGGGCAGTGTTTGTAGAGGAATAAGACGGTGTTATTATCTAGGCCTGTAGATTGTGAAGAAGTAAAAATGGCCTTTAATAGAGTGAAATATGCTTCTTGTCAGATGTGGGAGTTTAAAGAGAGTTTAAGGATTACAGTGGATTATATCTGCCATAAATGCTGTTGGTTGCGAATCTTATCAGATCAAATGGATCGGTTAGAGAGACAGTTAAAAGCAATGAGGAATTTGCAACAACAACAGTATGTGATGGATGGCAGTTATAGGAATGGGAGAAAGTCTCAGATACAGTCACATAGATGGGTTAACTCCAGGAAAGGTAAGAGAGGTAGGCAGCTAGTGCAGGAGTCTTTTGTGGCTATCCCCATTTCAAACAGGTATGCTGTTTTGGAAAATGTATGGGTGATGAATTCTCAGGGGAACATAGCATGACCAGCCAAGTTTCTGGTATTGAGACTGGCTCTAATGCGACAAGGGGTACGTTGGGTTCCGAGAGATCAATTGTGTTAGGGGATTCTGTAGTCTGAGGTACAGACAGACTTTTCTGTGGCCAGCAGCGAAAAATCAGAATGGTGTGTTGCTTCCCTGGTGCCAGGATCAAGGATGTCTCAGAAAGGGTGCAGAATGTTCTCACGGTGGAGAGGGGCCAGCTGGGGGTTATTTGTACACATTGGAACCAATGATGTAGGAAGGGAAAAGCTTGAGATTCTTAAGGGAGAATACAGAAAGTTCGGCAGGAATTTAAAAAGAAGTTCCTCGAGAGTAGATATATCTGGATTACACCCGGTGCTGTGAGCTAGAGAGGGCAGGAATAGGAGAATAGAACAGATGATTGCACGGCTGAGGAGCTGGTGTATGGGAGATCATTGGAAGCTCTTTTAGGATAGAAGTGACCTGTACAAGAAGGTCAGATTGCACCTAAAGTAGAAGGGGACTAATATACTGGCAGCGAAATTTGCTAGAGCTGCTTGGAAGGATGTAAACTAGTAAGGTGGTGGGGGGGGGGGTGGGGTGTGCTGTTGGGGTCGGGGAGGGGGGGGTGACCCAGGGTGATAGTGAGGAAAGAGATCAATCTGAGATGGGTACAGTTCAGAACAGAAGCAACTCAAACAGTCAGGGCAGGCAGGGACAAGGTAGGACTAATAAATTAAACTGCATTTATTTCAGTGCAAGGGGCCTAACAGGGAAGGCAGATGAACTCAGGGCATGGTTAGGAATATGGGACTGGGATATCATAGCAATTACGGAAACATGGCTCAGGGATGGGCAGGACTGGCAGCTTAATGTTCCAGGATACAAATGCTACAGGAAGGATAGAAAGGGAGATGAGAGGAGGGGGAGTGGCGTTTTTGTTAAGGGATAGCATTACAGCTGTGCTGAGGGAGGATATTCCTGGAAATACATCCAAGGAAGTTATTTAGGTGGAATTGAGAAGTAATAAAGGGATGATCACCTTATTGGGATTGTATTATAGACCTCCTAATAGTCAGAGGGAAATTGAGAAACAAATTTGTAAGGAGATCTCAGCTATCTGTAAGAATAATCGGGTGATTTTAACTTTCCGAACATAGACTGGAACTGCCATAGTGTTAAAGGGTTTGGATGGAGAGGAATTTGTTAAGTGCGTACAAGAAAATTTTCTGATTCAGTATGTGGATGTACCTACTAGAGAAGGTGCAAAACTTGACCTACTCTTGGAAAATAAGGCAGGGCAGGTGGCTGATGTGTCAGTGAGAGAGCACTTTGGGACCAGCGACCATAATTCTATTAGATTTAAAATTGTGATGGAAAAGGATAGACCATATCTAAAAGTTGAAGTTCTAAATTGGAGAAAGACCAATTTTGACGGTATTAGGCAAGGACTTTCGAAAGCTGATTGGGGGCAGATGTTCGCAAGTAAAGGGATGGATGGAAAATGGGAAGCCTTCAGAAATGAGATAACAAAAATCCAGAGAAAGTATATTCCTGTCAGGGTGAAAGGAAAGGCTGATAGGTATAGGGAATGCTAGATGACTAAAGAAATTGAGGGTTTGGTTAAGAAAAAGAAGCAAGCGTATGTAAGGTATAGTCAGGCTAGATCGAGTGAATCCTTAGAAGAATATAAAGGCAGTAGCAGTATACTTAAGAGGGAAATCAGGAGGACAAAAGGAGACATGAGATATCTTTGGCAAATAGACTTAAGGAGAATCCAAAAGGTTTTCATAAATATGGTTAAGGACAAAAGGGAAACTGGGGAGAAAACAGGGCCCATCAAACATAGCAAGGCGGCCTTTGTGTGGAGCCACAGAAAATGAGGGAGATACTAAACAAGTATTTTGCATCAGTATTTACTGTGGAAAAGGATATGGAAGATATAGACTAGGGAAATAGATGGAAATAGATGCAAAATGTCCACATTACAGAGGAGGAAGTGCTGGATGTCTTGAAACGCATAAAGGTGGATAAATACCCAGGACCTGATCAGGTATACCCTAGAACTCTGTGGGAAGCTAGATAAGTGATTGCTGGGCCTCTTGCTGAGATATTTGTATCATCAATAGTCACAGGTGAAGTGCCGGAAGACTGGAGGTTGGCTAACGTGGTGCAACTGTTTAAGAAAGGTGGTAAGGACAAGCCAGGGAACTATAGACCAATGAGCCTGACGTTGGTGGTGGGCAAGTTATTGGAGGGAATCCTGAGGGACCGGATGTACATATATTTGAAAAGCCAAGGACTGATTAAGGATAGTCAACATGGCTTTGTGTGTGGGAAATCATGTCTCACAAACTTGATTGAGTTTTTTGAAGAAGTAACAAAGAGGATTGATGAGGGCAAAACAGTAGATATGACCTATATGGATTTCAGTAAGGCATTTGGCAAGGTTCCCCATGGGAGATTGATTAGCAAGATTAGATCTCATGGAATACAGGGAGAACTAGCCATTTGGATACAGAACTGGCTCAAAGGTAGAAGACAGAGGGTGGTGGTGGAGGATTGTTTTTCAGACTGGAAGCCTGTGACCAGTGGAGTGCCACAAGGATCGGTGCTGGGTCCTCTACTTGTTGTCATTTACATAAATGATTTGGATGTAAGCATAAGAGGTACATTTAGTAAGTTTGCAAATGATACCAAATTAGAGGTGTAGAGGAGAGTGAAGAGGGTTACCTCAGATTACAACAGGATCTTGACCAGATGGACAGAGAAGTGGCAGATGGAGTTTAATTCAGATAAATGCGAGGTGCTGCATTTTGGGAAAGCAAATCTTAGCAGGACGTACACACTTAATAGTAAGGTCCTAGGGAGTGTTGCTGCACAAAGAGACCTTGGAGTGCAGGTTCATAGATCCTTGAAAGTGGAGTTACAGGTAGATAGGATAATGAAGAAGGTGTTTGGTTTGCTTTTGTATATTCGTCAGAGTATTGAGTACAGGAGTTGGGAGGTCATGTTGCGGCTGTACTGGACATTGGTTAGGCCACTGTTGGAATATTGCGTGCAATTCTGGTCTCCTTCCTGTCGGAAGGATGTTGTGAAACTTGCAAGGTTGCAGAAAAGATTTACAAGGATGTTGCCAGGGTTGGAGGATTTGAGCTATAGAGAGAGGCTGAACAGGCTGGGGATATTTTCCCTGGAGCGTCGGAGGCTGAGGGGTGACCATGTAGAGGTTTACAAAATCATGAGGGGCATGGATAGAGTAAATAGACTAAGTCTTTTCCCTGGGGTTGGGGTGTCCAGAACTAGAGGGCATAGGTTTAGGGTGAGAGGGGAAAGATATAAAAGAGACCTAAGGGGCAACCTTTTCACACAGAGGGCGGTCCGTGTATGGAATGAGCCGCCAGAGGAAGTGGTGGAGGCTGGTACAATTGGAACATTTAAGAAGCATTTGGATGGGTATATGACTAGGATTGGGTTTTGAGGGATATGGGCCGTGTGCTGGCAGGTGGGACTAGATTGGGTTGGGATCTCTGCTCGGCATGGACGGGTTGGACCAAAGGGTCTATTTCCATGCTGTACATCTCTATGACTCTATTGATTCAGGCTGGCTCTCTTGCCACTTCAGCACCTTTGCCTTTATAACCATTCTTCAATACGTCCCAAGACAAAATAACATTTTTAAAGTGATTGCACCCTCACACTAGTAAGATGCCATAAACATACGCAAAAGGCTAATTCAGAACACAGATGGTCTCACCTGCAACTGCTGTAGCAGGTAGAAAGCCCCCAGCTTTTGGCCAGAACTGAGAAAGGAATGAATAGCTTCCACTTCTTCAAGACCTCAACAACATCCGCTGAAAACTAAAACTAAAATCCCTGGTTCTGTGGGGGTTTAACCCCAACCATTCAGGCTGCTTCTATTGTTGCAATTTTGAAAAACATACCCAAGGCCTAACAAGTTGTTTACTCTAGTGGTTCTGATAGACTACTTGGTATCTCTGTCTTAAAACCTCTCTTCAAAAAAAGCTCAAAATATCCTCTAAAAGCCACAGCATTATCACAAGTGAAAGTAGACTAACAGTCAACAGGTTAAAGATTAGTTTATTACAAGTTACTACTAGAGGTTCCTTAGGGGTAAAGGTAATGCTATATGAACAAGGAATTACAGGGTTTTATAAAGCACAAGTAAGACAGAAGAAAATGTATAAGAGGAAAGTCTCAATCAGTCTCTACGATGGATCATTGGGGTCTGTTGCTTTGGATTCTTTTTTGTTAAAATGAAGGTATTAAGACTTGAAGTCAGGTTCAGGATTGCAATGGCTTCTGTCCTTGGATAGCTAGTGTGATCTTGTACAGTGGTGGACTAACAGAGAGCAAATTTTAGAAGATTACTCAAGCTTTGTACAGTTATTTTACAGCAGATCAATGTTTCAGATGTCTTTCTCTTCCTTTCTCCTTCTTACATTCTCTCTCTGCTTGGACAAGTATTTAATTCTGGAAGATAAAATTTCCGAATGTTAGCGAGTTTTGAGAAGATTTGTAGCTCAGGTTGAGGTTCTGGATGTAGGTTTGCTTGCTGAGCTGGAAGGTTCATTGCCAGAATGTTTCGTCACCCTCCTAGATAACATCTTCAATCCTACTAATAAGAGAGGGTCATGTCGTTTTGTAGCTAGTTGATGTTCATCCTTACATTAGTATACTTACATACAGATGAGGAACAACACCACTTCGACTGGGACAACACATCCATTCTAGGACAAGCCAAACAGAGACACGCACGATAATTCCTAGAAGCATGGCAATCCAACCAGAACTCTATCAACAAACACATCGAGTTAGACCCCATCTACCACCCCCTGAACAGGAAATAACATCACCACAGGAAATGATGTCACCACAGGAAATAACATCTCCAACCCAAAGAAACTCAAACATATAAATAGAAAGCAAGACTTATAAACAGTGCTTTGCCCGGAGGTCTGGGGTGACGAAACATCTGGAAATGAACTTTCCAATTCAGCAAGCAAACCTACATCCATTTCCCAATGTTTGGGCAGCTTGCCTTTCTGAATCTTTCTCAGCAAGCAAGCTAAGATGGTAAAGGTTTCTGTCTCTACCATTAAACTGAGCAATGAATTCCAAACACCCACCACCTTCTAGGTGAAAAAAACGTTTACCTCATGACTCCTTGTCATTCTGCCAATCACTTTAAATATGTACACCCTTAGTATTGGACCTCTACGCTCAAGGAAACAGGTCTTTTCTGCCTACTCTTTAAAGGCAGCTCATTGTTTTGTACATGTGAATCAAGTCACACCTTAACCACCTCTATTCTAAGGAAAACAACCCAACTTATCTAATCTTTACTCATTGCTGTAAAACCATGGCCTGGCAAACATTCTTGTAAATCTCAGTACTCCCTCCAGAGTGCTTGTGTCTTTCCTGTAATGCAGTCACCAGAACTGCAAACTGAACTGGAGCTGTGGAATGAGCAGTATTTTATACAATTCCAGCATTGTAATCCTGCTTTTCTGTTGGCAGTGAAGAAGGTTACCCCAGAGTACAACAATCTTGATCAGATGGGCCTATTGGCCAAGGAGTGCAGATGGAGTTTAATTTAAATAAATGCAAGGTGTTGAATTTTGGTAAGACTACTCAGGACCCTGGGTAGAGTTGTCAAACAGAGGGGTGCAGGTGCATAGTACCTTCAGAGTGGCATCACAGGTAGATAGGGTGGTGAAGAAGGCTTTTTGCATGCTTGCCTTCACTGTTCAGTACATTGATTTTATGAGTTTGGATAGGCGAGAGTGAGGACTGCAGATGCTGGAGATTAGAGTCGAGATTAGAGTGGTGCTAGAAACGTACAGCAGGTCAGGCAGCATCGAAGGAGTAGGAAAATCGACGTTTCAGGCAGGAGTCCTTCATCAGGAAGTTTGATGTCATATTGTGGCTGTACAAGACATTGATGAGGCCATTTTTGGACTATTGAGTATAGTTCTGGTCACCCTGCTATTGGAAGGATGTCATTAAACTGGAGAGGGTGCAGAAAATATTTACAAGGATATTATAGAGACTGCAGGGCTTGAGTTGCAGGGAGAGGTTGGATAGGCTTGGACTACTGTATATTCCCTGGAGTGTAGGAGCTTGAGGGGTGACCTTATAAAGGTTAATAAAATCAAGAGGGGCATTGATAAGGTGAACAGCCAAGTTGTTTTTCCCAGGATAGGGGAGTCCAAAACTAGAGGGCAAAAGTTCAACATGAGTGGGGAAAGATTTAAAAGAGATCTGAGGAGCAACATTTTCACACGGAGAGTGGTGTGTATATTGAATGAACTACTAGAGAAAGTGGTAGAAGTGGATATGATTACACATTTAAAAGATGTTTGGACAGGTACATGGATAGGAAAGGTTTAGAGGGATATGGTCCAAATGCAGGCAAATTTAGAAATCTGGCTGGCATGGATGAGTTGGACCGAAGGGTCTTTTCCGTGTCATATGATTCTATCACTCTGTAGCTATAAAGGAAATAATTCCATATGCTCTCTTTACTACTACATCTGCCACCTGCAGACATTCACTCCAAGTTCTGTCAGTTTCTCTACCAATTTTAATCTCCTCTTGTATACTGTGTGGTCCCTTACTTTCATTATCCTCCCCAAATATATTATCTCACTCTCTCCAGACTGAATGTCCTTTATCACTTCTTCACCCACTCAACTGGACCATTGATATCTTTCTGCTGTCAATAACCGTTCTCTTCATTTCAACCAACCAACTTCTGCAGTGCCATCTTGTCATGCCTCCCATAACTTGGAATTAGATTATACAAGAGATAGACTGGTGAGGTGATCATAAAATTCTTATAGTACTGAAGTAGGCCATTCAGCCTATCAAGTCAATAGAGGAATCCTCCAAAAACATCCACCCAGACACATCCCACTCCCCTATCCCTGTGATCCTCCACTTCCCATAGCCAATCCAACTCAACCTGCACATCTTTGGACTCTGGGACGAAATTGGAACACCTGCAGGAAGCCCACACAGACATGGGAAGAATTTGCAAACTCCACACCGACTGTTGCTCGAGGGTAGAATTGAAGCCAGGTCCCTAGTGCTGTGAGGCAGTAGTGCTAACCACTGAGCCACCATGCCACCTCTAATGTTGTAGTGAGAATGTCACTGGACTAGGAATCCAGAAATCCAGGCTAATGTTCTGGGCACAACAGTTTGAATTATAGAGCTAGAAATTTGGTAAATTTGAAAATTATGGAATTGAAAGACAGCTAAATGTGACCACTGACAATTGTTTTAAAAATCCATCTGGTTCACTAATACCCTTTAAGGAAGCAACTGTCATCCTTACCTGGTCTGATGTACATGTGACTCTAACCTACGCCAACATGGTTCACTCTTAACTGTCTTTTGGGCAATTCGGCTTGGTCAATAAATGCTGGCCTAACCAATGACATCCAAATCTTGGAAATTAGTTTTTTAAAATACCAGAATTAGCAGAAACCAGAATTCCTAGAGGTTTGCAGAGCTGAAGGTCGATGTCTGCTTTGTTACCAGAGATCTAACTGCCACGTTGTCCAAATAATTAATTCTCCATTTCCTCTTCACTCAGGAAGCAGTGACAAAGAATAAAAAGTAGATTTATTTTTTTTCTCATAGACCTGTAATGACCTCTTTTTCCCTTCAAGAGTTTATTCAAAATTTTAGTTGGAAATTTCCATTTAATCTGCTTCCACTAAATATTCAGACTGTGCTTGCTCACTCACGACAATACGCTGTGTGGAAAATAAATAGTTTCCTCATGATGCTTCCAGTTGTTTTGGCAATTGTCTTAAATATGTAACCTCCAATTGCAGACACATCTGTCACTGGAATCAGTTTTGCCTTGTTTACTCAAAACCATTCAGGATTTTGATTGCCTTTTAACAGATATCCTCTTAAAGTTCACTTAGGAAGAACAGCTGATGATCAGACAAACAAGGAATAAGGGAAGACCGCTCATCCCTCCAAACCTGCTTTGTCATTCACTAAAATCATGGCTAATCTGATTTTAAACTTAACTCTACCTTCCTGCATATCCCAGATAATCTTTCACACCCCTCGTAGTCAAGAATCTATTTACCTCTGCTTTAAAAAGTTTAAAGAATTTTGAGAAGAGAATTTGAAAGACTCATAACCCTCTAAGGGAAAACATATTTCCTCATTGTATCTTAAATGGACTCCCCCTGATTTTAAAGCTATGACCCCTCTTCTAGATTTTTCCATATGAAAAAACATTCTTTTGACATCACCTCAGGATCTTATATAGAGTCATTGAGTTGTACAGCATGGAAATAGACCCTTCAACTTGTCCAACTTGTCCTTGCCGACTAGATATCTTAAATAAATCTAGTCCAATTTGCCAGCATTTGGCCTAAATCCATCCAGATGCCTTTTAAATGTTGTAATTGTACCAATCTCCACTATTTCCTGTGGCAGCTCATTCCATACACACACCACCCTCTGCAGGAAAATATTGCCTTTTAGGTCTCTTTTAAATCTTTCCTCTCTAACCTATGCCCTCTAGTTTTGGACTCTCCTACCCTGGGAATAAGACCTTGGCTATTCACCCTATCCATTTCCCTCATGATTTTGGATTAGATTAGGTTCCCTACAGTATGGAATCAGGCCATTTGACCCAACAAGTCCACACCGACTGTCCGAAGAGCAACCCATCCAGACCCATTCCCCTACCCTATATTTACTCCTGACTAATACACCTAACACTATGGGAATTTAGATTAGATTAGATTCCCTACAGTGTGGAAACAGATCCTTCGGCTCAACCAGTCCACACTGACCTTCCAAAGAATAACCCACCCAGACGTATTTCCCTCTGACTAATTGACCTAACACTATGGGGCAATTTAGCATCAGAATTCACCTGACCTGCACATTTTTGGACTGTGGGAGGAAACCAGAGCACCCGGAGGAAACCCACGCACAGGGAGAATGTGCAAACTCCACATAGACAGTCACTCGAGGTGGGAATCGAACCTGGGTCCCTGGTGCTGTGAGGCAGTGCTAACCACTGAGCCACCATACCACCCAAAGTTTTATAAAGTTATATAAGGTCACCCCTTAGTCTCCGATGCACCAGAGAAAATAGCCCGAGTTTATTCAGCCTCTCCCTATAGCACAAACCCTCCAACTATGGCAACATCCTTTATTGCTTCAATTAAGTCACTGACTAAATCCAGAGGATACAGATGTCTTCTCCAGTATGTCTTCACAATTGAAATTGCTCACTCCCGGCATCAATTTGCCTTAACATCCTCTCTAAGTGCAGCCCAAAACCAAGCTCCATATTCCAACTGAGGCTTACCCCATGTTTCATTGAGGTCTTGTGCAACTGCTTTGGTTTTGAATTCATTTTACTGTCACATGTACTCAAATGAATACAGTGAAAATTGTATAGTCATTGCATTACAGCGCCATCTTAGGAACAAAGGTACCTAGGTATAGGTACTCAAGATCAAGTTTTTAGAAAATGAGAAAAAATTAGAAAGGTAAGGAAATAAATAGCCCAGCATTATGGGTCATAGGAAAACAAAAACAAATTGTTCAGAATATCAGTCTCTTTAACTCAGTACATACAGGCACCTAGCCTCAAGGGAGACCGCCACCAACTCGCTGCCACTTTCACCAGTGCCACTAACATTGGATTGCCCCAGTTTAGGCACCATCTCTTCACTGCTAGGCCCACTTCGTTTATGCCACTGAACCCACACTCACCCCTCAACCAAAAGCCCCTTGCTCTCCTGCCAGGCAAGGCCGCCACTGGGCCATGAGTCCTGCTTTGGCTGCAGATATTGCCTTGTCAGTGCTGCCATGTTAAAGTGTCTGCTGCCACTGGCGCTGCCATACCCGATTGCTGGAGGAGCTTTGCTGCCACTGTCGCTGGCCCCCAATGTGAGAGAATGACCTGCAATGTCTATTGATTGAGTTAAGGATTCTGTGTCTGCTTTTAGCATGTCTTAATCTGCTACCTTCAAGGTGTTCTCAAGATGCTGTTCCAGCTCATAAAGGAGAAAAGAACAGGAAGACATAAATTTAAAGTGATATAAAAATAAGCAAAGGTGATGTGAGAAAAACATTTTCACACAGTGAGCATTTGGAGCCTGGAATGCACTGCCAGGAAATGTGGTGGAGGCAGGTTCATTTGAGGCATTCATGAGCATATTGGATAGAAATGGTGTACTGGCATTAAGTAATAGAACCAGTACATGCAAGAAGGCCCAAACAGCCTCCTCCTCTGCCATAATAATAATTCTATGATTCCATGATTCAAAGATACGTGTGTGCATTCACAATCAACTCACATGTACTCTTAGACACGGATTTCTGAAAACTGACAAGATTAATGATGCTACATTGCTGCCATTTCACTGAATAGAGTTAAACATTGCAATAAGTTTTCAGAGCTCTGGCATTTCTGAAAGGCTATGTTTCATTGTCAGGAGTAAATTCCTCAAGAATTCTGCAGTGAGAAACAGAAAAGAAATAATAGTTGTGTGCATTTGTTTCCTGAGCTCAAACAGACTGCTATAACCTTCTTCTCAGATCTGAAAAACAATGTTACGATCAAATGAGTTTTTATTTGATTTGGAACCTATGTCTTGCAACTCTCAGTGGAAGGCAATAATGTCCTTGTTGAAGGCTGGGTTGCCAAGTCAGTTTGTTTCTTCAGCACTTTTTCAACTATCATTGTTCCTTATGGACTCCATCAAGGGTCTAGGCCTTTTGTTGCACAGTGGTAGAGTCCCTACCTCTAGTAGGAACTCAGTGATATTATGTCCGTACATCTAAGCCAGGGTCCCACTTGCTCCAAAGGTATGTAATAACATTTCTGAATGGGTTGATTAGAAAATATCTAACTACCCTTTGGAATCATGGCTGGTGTATTCCTCTTCTGGTGTTTTCATTGACAAATCAGTCACTATTACTATCTCTCTACATGCAGTACATTATCTTTTCAGTTCACTATCTTTATATGACAGATAACTGCTTGAAGATTGCTGTCTGTGATTATTGTTTCCCCTATGAATGCAAATCATTCAACAGACTTTTCTTTTTTATTCATTCATAAGATATTGCTGGCGAGGTCAGCATTTATTGACGAGAAGGATCAAACAGTAAAACTTGCAAATGACATATAATAGCCCAACATGTCTTCTATACCTCAAAATAGAATTCCAATATGTCCAGTACAATGATTTTCAAGTATATCAGTTTTCTTTCCTCTGAGTGGCTTGCTAAGCCATTTCAAAGGGCAATTAAGAGCCAACCACATTTCCGTGACTCTGAAGTCAAGTGTAGGCCAGACCAGGTAAGGATGACAGTTTCCTTCCCTGAAGGACATTAGGGAACCAGATGAGTTTTAAAATGAATCATAAGTAACTAAAAAGCACCATTAACTAAGACTAGTTCCATATTTACTATGACCAGTAATTACTAGTTTCTATATTACTAGTTTCATATGTCAGATTATTATTGCTTGTATTTAAATTCCAGTAACTGTCATGCTGTGATTTAGATCCATGTCCCCAGACCATAAGCTGGGGCCACTGGCTTGACATTCCCACCGTGTCACTGTGCCCCTCCCACCCCCACCAAATTACTAATGTGCTTTATCTAATTGGTTCAGCACATCCTTGTACTTTATTCTTAGTTTCTTAGCTGGGTTAGAATTGGTCCTTCGATATGCTTATTGGGCTGTTTCTGTCTGAGGGCTGGTATAATTAAGTCAGTTATCTGGAGATAGAATTTGGTGGGAATTGCTGAGGGCATCTATATGCACCAAAAGGCCCAAAAATGCCAGGCTTTACCAGTTTATATTTCACCAAAATAATGTCAACAAATGGCTCTTTGTTAATCTTCACTGCTTTCTGTCACAGCGCCATTTTGAAAAGGAATTATTAATACATAGTCTTCTCCTGTCTCCAGTTCGCATACATTCTTCTCTCTTGTGTACAGTGAGCATCACAACTTGTGCCTTCCAACCCAATTTCTATCCTGGGCTGAGAAGAGTAACTGCTGAAGCCTTTAATTGGGAAATACTGAGCATAAAAGATCCCGTTGTATTAATTTTGGAGTCTCTCCATGTCCAGGCCAATATTTATTCCTCAATGGATACCACAAAATGTAGCCTTCAGAGCTCGATCGTAGAGACAGTGTTGTTGACAGCAGCGGCTGGATGACTGTCATGGTCATGAGGCAGCTGATCGCCATTGGCAAGCATCGCGGCTTCATTGATATCCGAGTGGAACCAAATGGGACTTTACAGCAAGGCGGCTAATCCAGAACGTGGCACAGTCTGGGGCTCATCACGATCCAAGCTGGCAGCAGCAGTAAGGCAATAGTCGGTGGCAAAGGATGAAGGTGGCAAAGTGGCGATCATGGCCAAAGCCTGCTGTGCCTGATGGAGGTCAGCAACAGTAGTCAGTGTCGAAGGTAGCTGGCAAAGACAGGCAGGTCTTAGCCCAATGCAAGTTAAAACATGCCCAGCACAGCGGAGAGCAAGCCCTCTTGAGGAAAGCCCAGCTTGGAGCATCTGCAGGCCCATGGCTTAAGAAAGGACTGGAATGTTTGACGTATTAACTTTATTTCTTTATTTTTCTACTTCTGTAACTAAGATTTTGTTCCTGAGATGGTGCCATTTGTGGCGACATTGTACACTTTTCACTGTACTCCTGTACCCCATACTTATGTACACATGACAATAAAACCTAAATCTAAAAAAAAAGATACTCTAGTCATTATCACATCGCTACTTGTGGGAGCTTTCTGTGCACAAACTATCTTTCCTATATTACAATGAGTGAAGTGTTTTGTGAAATACAGAGATGACAATAGTTCACATTCTAAGCACGAGTTTATTGGCAAGTTTTTTTAAAAATTCTGCTCTCATGCTTCTTGCTTCATTTTTTCACTTCTTTCTCTCTGTGTGACCACATGCAGGCCTGACTCATGGCTCACAGAGAGACATTCATACAATCATCACTGAACAATTGATTCTGCTAGTGACTGATGCAGTTTAGAACTTTGTTATTGGCTGTGAAATGCTTTGGGATATCATGATGAAATGAAAGACCATTAAAGCCCTTGTGTATGTTGTGTCAGCATATTAATGTCCACTATACTATCTTCAGATTGTGTCATTGTTGGCCATTAGTGTGCCAAGGAAGAGCAGTGTAGATTTTGACATGAAACAGGCCCTTCAGCCAACCACACTGACCCTCCAAAGAGTAACCCATCCAGACCCATTCCCCTAAACTATATATATATATTAATGCACCTAACGCTATGGGCAATTTAGTATGACCAATCCACCTGACCTGCACATCTTTGGATAGAAATGTAAAATAATTGCTGATTCAATATAAGCCTTCATTTTCACACCACCTCACAAACTAAAAAGTCACCATGATGCCTGATGGTGAAGTTTAATATCAATGATAATTGCTTTAACTAAGGGAGGTTCATCAGTGCTGTCTGCATGTTTTATTATGCCTCAGACGCTATTATCTTGGACATGTAATAAAGTGATTGCAGAGGCACAGATACTTGCTGATTTAGCAGATATGAGAGGATTATCACGTTTCCTTCCTCATTCCAGTCCAAAACAATTACTTTCACAGAATAACAGTCAACTCCTCAGTTGACCCCAGCTTCCTAATGACTAGGCAGTGAACAGTAATACCCAGCGTGAGTTTTGCTTTCATTCACCATCTCTGGTCTCGCTCTTTGTTGAACACAATCCCTTGCTGAGCAAATTCAGTTTACCACAGTTCAAACTCTCAGTTTTTGGGAGTTTCAGAAGTTTAATAATTCCTTGACACTCTGAATTACATCTGGTCAATGATAATGCCTCTCTCCCTGTCGCCATCAAAATGTTATTCGTTGAATATTTTCTTTTCTTACTCGTGGACATGGGTGGCGCTGGCTGGCCAGCCTTTATTACCCTTCCCTAGTTGCCTTTGAACTCAGTTGGAACTTGCTTGGCCATTTCAGAGGGCAGTTGAGAGTCAATCACATTGCTGTAGATTTGGAGTCATATTAGGCCAGACTAAGTGAAAATGGCAGATTTCCATCCCTGAAGGAAATCAGTGATACCAGATGGGTTTTCCCCTGACAATGGTTTCATGGTCATCATTAGCTTCTTAATTCCAGAATGTTATTTTGATATTCTAGGGTGTGTTAATATTAAGGATGAGATTGTTGGGAATCTTTAAAAACATTAAGGCAGATAAGCCCCTACGGCCTGATGGCATTTATCCCAGGATACTGAGGGAGGCAAAGGAGGAGATTGCTGGAGCCTTGACAGAGATCTTTGTATCCTCTTTAGCCACAGAATGTATGTATTTAATGTATTGCCTTTGTTTAAGAAGGGCAACAGAGATAATCCAGTAAATTACAGGCCAGTAGTAGGGAAAATATTGGAGAAGAATCTCAAAGACAGGATTTACTTGCATTTGGAACAGAATGGACTTATTAGGGATAGTCAGTGTGGCTTTATACATGGGAGGTCTTGTTTCGATATTTTGATTGAGTTTTTTGAGGAAGTAGCAAAAATGATTTAGGGTAGGTTACTGGATTGCATACATGGACTTTACTAAAGTATTTGACAAGATCCCTCATGGTAGGCTGATCCAGAAGATTAAGTCACATGGGATTTATGGTGAATTAGTAAATTGAATACAAAATTGCTTGGTCATGGAAGACAAAGTGTGGTTGTGGGGGGGTTATTTTTCTGAACAAAGAGCTATGACCTATATTGACACAGACTATAGGAAGGATGTGGAGGTTTTTGAAAGAGTACAAAGCGGTTGAATAGGATGTTACAGTAACAGAAATTGCTGGAAAAACACAGCAGGTCTGGCAGCATCTATGCAAAAAAGCAGAGTTAACATTTTGGGTCCAGTGACCTTTCTTCAGAACAGTTCTGACCTGAAATGGGAACTCTGTTTTCTCTCCCCAGATGCTGTCAAACCTGCTGAATTTTTCCAGCAATTTCTGGGTTTTTTTCTGTTTTCCAGGATCTGTAGTTCCTGGTTTTTTTTTCTAACCAGGACGTTGCCTGGACTGGTGTGTATTAGCTACAAGAAAAGTTTGGACAAACTTGGATTGTTTTCACTCGGGTGTCAGAGGCTGAGGGGGGGGGGCGACCTGATTGAGGTATATAAAATTATGAGAGGCATGAATAGGGTGGATAGTTGGAGTCTTTTTCCAGGGTGGAAATTTCAAATACTAGGGGGCATAGGTTTAAGGTGAGAGGGGGAAAGTTTAAAGGAGATGTGCGAGGCAAATTTTTACACACAGAGACCTGCTACCCCATGAACTAATTTAAAAACTATTACTCTTCCATGGAAGGTTATTATGTCCATGTGCAATATTTCTTGTCCCTTAAAAAAGATACTTGGATTTAAAATGATGGGGAGATGGAATCAATTAAAAGAGGGATGCAGAAGGACCTCGGTTGAGGTTCATTCCCGTTAGCCCACTCTGTCAGTCATTTTTTCCCGGGATTTCTGTGCCTCTTGCATCGAAGTTGCATTGCAAAAATATGCAGAAGCTCATCAGCTCTGCATTTCACCAGCTCTGCATTTCTGCATCTTGCAAGCCAACCCGACATCCAAACTGCACACAGCAAGATGTCTTAAATAGCCATTGTTCTGATGTTTCAAAAATGAGCCTTGGCTTTTGAACACGGGGGAAGAATCTTGACCCTTTTGCAATAAACAATCATGAAACTTTTAACATCCACCTTACAAGGGCAGGCAGGCCCTCAATTTGACATCATATACAAAAGATGGCAACTGTAACAGTACAGCAGTCCCACAGCTCCACTCTGAAATTTACAACAAATAGGGTTACTTTGAAATCTAAGCTTGATATAGTTTATGTCTTCAGCTTCTCCTCGGTCAATCTGCCTCAAACTCAAACCAGCGCTAGACAGCAAACCACTCAATAAAAGATTATAGCATTGCTGTTTGTGGGAGTTTGTGATGACATGCTTCCTATATTCAAACAGTGACTACACTTCTGAAAGTGCTTCATCAGCTGTAGAGTGCTTTGAAAATTCTTAGACCCTGAAAAGTGTTGTTTGAATCAAGTATTTGTTTTATCTTTATCTAAATTATCCAGCCACATTCCAGTAGGATTTTCTTGCTTATGTTGGGCATTCTCCAAAAAAAGCCTATCAAACACCAAGTAAGGCATTCCAGAGTGACAAACCTTCTCCCTACTAGGTTAAAAACTTTCATATGGGGGAGGGAAAGAAAAATAAAACTCACAACCGATTCAAATAGAAATTGGCAGGTATTCATTAAAATATACTAGTTCAGCTGAATTCACTGGGAATGTTTACCACGAGCTATTATTCATCAATGAGACAGAATGGAAAGAAATGTTTTCACAACATTTCCCCTGGTGGGAATTCCTATTTATGGGGTCACAACCCTGCCTACACCCTGCCCTTCAATGGGAGACAATTTGAACTCTGCCCTGGCTGAAACTGGGACAAGAGCCCCAGTGGAATTTGTTTTAACAGGAACAGACCCCCTGCCCTTCAATAGGACACAATCTGACCCCCTGCCCCAATCAAATCCAGGAAACTGACCATGGAGGGACCACAACTTGCACTCACGCCCTTACAAAAATTGCTCACTTTGCATGCTGGGAACTTTTTAAATGGAGTCACAGCGTAATCAGCAGACTTTGACTATGACTAATTCAGGAGTTTCACAAGCTTCACAAAGACAGCAATGTTACAAAAGGGTTGTTTCAATATGAGATAGAAGCAACTTCCTTCATGGAAACACTGTTATCTCTCAACCAGTCACCTATTCCAAGATTTAAGCACATAATTTATTATTAATAACATTAATACTAAATGGGCAGTGGCAAGAGATAGATTGCCATCCAAATTAAGAGCAGGATCTCACAATAGGAAAGTAAACATTGTTATGCCAGACTCTGGCATATCTTTGTGTGTTCACATTCATGTGAGAATTTCAGTCCACAATGTTGTAGTCTATTGTCTTCAGTTTTTTTAACTGTACCCATACTATTATTTATACTCAGAGCTGTGCAGCTCCATGGTTGCTCTAGGGTCCTGAAGCCCATATAGGGATAAGTCAGACATTGGTTGTGTGATAAATATTGCATCAGGATATTTAAGTCGTAGATACATGCCTGAAAACTGCAGGACTCTACAACATAACATGATAATATTTGGGAACTGGGGGTTGAACCTATGTAGACTATCAAATTGGAGAATTTGGAAGACACAACCAGTCACTTCCACTCAGCTTCTTTAACTCCTTGTGTAGCAACCTTCCAGCTTTAGTATCTACCAGCACCCAGTGAGAATTTATATGAGAAGAGTTTGTGGTTAATCTCAGCTCACATCTACCCATTGTCGCCTTTTGGTTTAGGAGTCAGACAATGGTGCTACCACATTATCCAACATGTTTCAAACGGCTGAATCCTAACATTTGCCAGCAAATTCAACCCCAGTCAAGTCAAGCTCATTTTGAAGAGTGCATTTAGCAGCTTAGGATAGGGACAAAGGGATAGGTGGAAAAGAGAATGCCCACATCATAACATCGGCTGAGCGTTCAGTTTTATTTCATCTTGCCTTATTCCTTTCAGAATGTTGCTGTGACCAGTGCGCCTAGAGAAGGAATGTATATACTGGGAGAAGCAGTATTGAAACAGCGTTGCCCACCTCATATCCCTGACTGTACCCACAAACTGAGAGGGAGTGCCCTCTCTATGATGGTGGCCCAGCTGCTGAGGAGATTTTTCAAAAAATAGTTGGAGATAAGGCACTTCCATTTTGAGGGTGACAAATCTCTTGTTCTAAAACTATAAAAGCAAGAGACGGCTTCAGTTTTCAGTGCTCAAGACTCTCCTATGACCCTTCAACATCAGGATCCTGCTCACCATCTTGATTTAGATAGCAATCCATCTCTGGCCACTAATTGCCCATTTCATGGAATCATAGAATCCTTACCATGTGGAAACAGGCCATTCAGCCCATCGGGTCCACAATGACCCTCTGAAGAGGATCCCACTTTAAACCAATCCCCACCCTATCCCTGTAACACTGCATTTCCCATTGCTAATATACCTAATCTACACACCCCTGGCCACTATGAGCAATTTCCCAGGGTTAATCCACCTAACCTACTCATCTTTGGACTGTGCGAGGAAACTGGAGCACCCAGAGGAAACCCATGCAGACACAAGAAGAATTTGCAAACTCCACACAGACAATTGCCCTGGCTGGAATTGAACATGGGTCACTGGTGGTGTGGAAACCAGTGATAACCACTGAGCCCCATGTGAATTATTTCAAGAATAATCACTGCCAGTCAACTGTTTCCCACACAGTATGGACATCTAATCACCTCCACCGCCAACCTCAATTAGATTCTGGTGGTAGGAACCTGAAACTCACCTCAGATAACCCCCACACCCCCATATCACTGCCCCAGTCTGGCTTTCACAATCTTCACTGAGGGTTCGCTGCATTGTCAGAGTGCAGTCTTTCAGATGAACCAAAGCCCTGCCAGTCCATTCAAGTTTCTCCATCTCATAAAGCATAGAGCATAGAACAGTACAGCACAGTACAGGCCCTTCAGCCCTCAATGTTGTGCCAACATTTTATCCTACTCTAAGATCAAACTAACCTACGTGTCCTACATTGTACTATCATCCATGTGCCTATCCAAGAGTCGCTTAAATGTCCCTAATGTATCTGATTTGGTGTAAAGAACCTCCCCTAAATCTTCCTCCAGTCACCTTATGCCCCCATGTGACAGCCATTTCTGCCCTGGGAAAAAGTCTCTGGCTATCCATTATATCTATGCCTCACATCATCTTGTATACCTCTTATCAAGTCACCTCTCATCCTCCTTCACTCCACCTTTCTTTATAAGACATCCCTCCAGCCCATTTCTATTAGGCAGAAGATGTAAAAGTTTATATACACTACGAACAGATCCAAGAACAGCTTCTTCTCTGCTGATGTCAGAATGTGGAATGGAATTCTTTAATGTTAATGTTGATCTCTCTCTCTGTGCACTTTCTTGGCAGCTGTAACACTGTATCCTGCACTCTGTTCTGTTACCCTGATTCACTTCTATAGCATGACCTGTCTGTAAAGCATTTATAACACGTTTCACTATACCCTGGTACACATGACAATAATAAATCAAATCAAACTTCAGAAGACCTTCACTGGTTGTGAAGCTGTTTGTGAGGTACACTGTATAAATAATTTTCTTTATAAATTATTGGGATTATCAGCAACAGTGTATTTACATCTCTTACTGTGAACACAGACCTTGTGATGGGAAGTGGGGGTGGGGTGGGGTGGGGCAGGAGCACAGATGGAACTAGTACATTCTTCTTAAATCAAAGCTTTAAGAAACGCAGGAAACTATAAGTGTAGAGGAAGCAAGTGTCGAATATAAATAACACAGAGTGCCTGACACCCTGCGAAAGAACTGGGGCACAGCAGCAGGGACCGAGATTCAACTCAGAAGGTAACACATAAGAGAACTATCGTAAGTGGAACTATCATTTTAAGATTTATCTTTTATCATTAGAACGTTGGTTGCCATCAGTAAAGATCTGACACATATGTTTAAGTCAGTGTTATAGCATTTTGCTCTGAAGTAAAATTTCATTCACTGGTTTACTCACTGAGTAACTCAGATGTAACACTCAGTTAGGTGTGTTGCTTTCTGTGCATTAACTGTGATAAATTGCTGCTGATTGTTTTTGCTTGAATTTAATGATTGTGCATGTGGATCTAAATTTTTGAACATCTTCTGTTTGTTGGCAGTCATTGTAGGGACTGAAGAATCAGCACCCCACCCTACCTTTGGCAAAAGTAACCACTCTTAACAAATTTCCTCATTCATTTCCATGGGATTAGACAAGGCTGATGGTGGGATAGCAATCACTGTCACCACAGATGATGTAGTAAAATGTCCTAAGGTGTTTAATAGGAGCAGAGAATCAGAGATACATTACAGCAAAGAAAGAGATAGCATACTGGCTCAGTGGTTAGCACTGTGCCTCACTATGCGAGGTGCCCAAGTTTGATTCCATCCACTGGTAATTGCCTGTGTGAAGTTTGTACATTCTCCCTGTGTCTGCTTGGGTTTCCTCTGGGTGTTCCAGTTTCCTCCCATAGGCCAAAGCTGTGCAGGTTAAGTTAATTGGCCATGCAAAATTGCCTGTAGTGTCCAGGGATATGTAGGTTAGGGGAATTAGCCATGGGAATTACAGGGATAGGGTTGGGGCATGGGTCTGGGCGAGATGCCCCTCAGAGGGTTGGTGTGGACCTGATGGGCTGAATGTCCTGCTTCCGCACTGTAGAGATTCTATGATTCTACCCTAATTCTGAGCTGTAATCACATATATAATGCTCTCTAACTGATGGAATGTGAGATAGAATCATATTCCTTTATTCAAGGATGGTTTCCAACAACAAAAATACTAGAATAAGAAAATTCAAATTAGGCCAATCTCTCAGGAGCAAAAACAGTCTTAGTCAAAAGATGTGGGAATTGCTGATAAAAGTAATGACAAATCCTATCAGTCAAAAACTAAACATTTGTTAACACAAAACATACACGTTCAAAAGGAGAAATTGACCAAACAGGGTGATTGAAATCTTTCTTCAAAATAGTACATATTCAACTACAGAGAATAATATAAAAGTTGATCATTGAGTTGGCAGGTGGATTCTATATTGTCAGTCACTTGTAGCACAAACTAGTCCATGTCCATTCAGTCATCATCACATCAAGACTGGACTGCAGTGGTTCAACAAGGCAGCTCACCACCACCTTTTTAAGTGTAACTAGAGATGGGCAATAGATGCTGGGGGCCAGCCAGTGATGCCCACTTCACATGAGTGAATAAAACAAATTAAAATTAGGAGGATTCCAGGAATGTATCCAGTGAGAGAATATTACGAATTTCTACCAGATCTGAGAAAGGGTCACTCGACCCGAAACGCTAACTCTGGTTTCTCTCTACAGATCCTCCTAGACCTGCTGAGCTTTTCCAGCAATTTTTGATTTTGAATACAAGGCCCCTGGGCAATAAACCACCCTATTTGCTATTTTGCTGTACAAGTTTTGTAAAACAGCCCCACATTATAACAACATCTGGTGATAGATTAGAATCTTTGTATGACAGAAATTCGCTACAAGAATTCTTCTATTTTTGTTTTGGTTCCTATTTTTGGAGGGTCCTGGTGTTGCTGATGCGTAGGTGACAGTCTGACAAAATGAGTAAAGATCATGTAATTTATTGTGATACATAAACAATTTGGTTCCCTGGAAACTGAACAGCTGAACAAGTTAAATGGATGAAAATGGAAGTTGCTGGAAAAGCTCAGCAGGTTTGGCAGCATCTGTGAAGAAAAATCTGGCTTAACATTTTGGGTCCAGTGACCCTTCCTCAGATGTTCTGAGGAAGGGTAACCAGACCTGAAACTTTAACTCTGATTTTTCTTCCCAGATGCTGCCAGACCTGCTGAGCTTTTCCAGCAACTTCTGTTCTTATTTCTGATTTACAGCAATCACAATTCTTTTGGTTTTTATCTAGTTAAATGATACCTTGATAGAAAAACCATTTGGAGCCTGAGGCTAGAACTTCTGTGGATGAAGGTAGTATCTCAGGCAATTCTCATGGTTACCCCAGTCCAATCCCAGCTTTATAGCAGCTGCTAGCCTTTAGTTCTGTGCTCATGTATGATCTCTAAAGAGCTGTATACTTTGCCAGGTCTCATATGGGGAAGGGATGACCTAGTGGGATGACCCCGAGACCTAGGTAACTGGGTTCAAATCAGCTTTACAACAAATCTGAAATTGAGAGTCTAAAGGTGGTCATGAATCTGTTGTCAGTTGTAATAGAGTCATAGAGCATGGAAACAACTCCTTTGGTCCAACTCATCCATGCCAACCAAGTTTGCCAAATTAGATTCCCCCACTTACTTGCATTTGGCCCATTTTCCTCTAAACCTTTTCTATTCATATACCTATCCAAATGTCTTTTAAATGTTGTAGCTGTGCCTGCATCTACTACTTCCTCTGGCAATTCATTCCACATACAAACCATCCTCTGTGTGCAAAAGTTGCCCCTCGGCTCCCTTTTAAATCTTTTTCCTCTCACTTTAAAGATATGCCCCCCTAGTTTTGAACTCTCCCCACACAGAAAAGGGGAAAGACCTCTCCTGTTCACCTTATCTATGTTCCTCACGATTTATGAACTTCAATAAGATCCTCTATCAACTCCCATACACCAGTGAAAAAGGTCCCAGCCTATCCAGCTTCTCGTGATAACTCAAACCCTCTAGTCCCAGGAATATCCTGGTAAATCTTTTCTGCACCATTTCCAATTTAATATCTTTCCTAAAGCAGGGTGACCAGAACAGTCCACATTATTCCAAAAGTGGACTCACCAACATCCTTTACAACCTGAACTGATATCCCAACTCCCATACTCAATGGTTTGAACAATGAAGGCAAGCATGTTAAACAGAAAAAACCCTTACCTGTTCTGGCCTACATGTGCCTTCAGACCCACAGCAACGTGGTTGACACTAAGCTGCCCTCTGGGCAATTAAGGATGGACAATAAATGACCCAGCCAGTGATGTTCACATGCCATGAATGAATGAGAAAACCCTCTGTCCTCCCACCTACCAACTGTAGAGATTAGCCCCAAGACCTTATAGGAATCACATTCCTTCTCTGTGACTTTATTTCTTGCTTTGGAAAGGAGGGATGTGAACATTGACCTACGTCTAGAGAGGGTGGGGTGTGATGGGATGTGTCCAATTTTTAATGTTCTGCTCCTCAGTGTGTAGTGGGTAAGGATTTAAAAACAAAGTCAAATTGTCCACTTTAGCTTCAGCCTTTATCGCCAGTGTGGGTTAGATCAGAGGGTTATTGTTGATCGTTGACCTTCCCTCCATCATAGAGATGGGGATGTTTGCTGATGCTTGCTGTGTTCAGCATCATTCACAACTCCTCAAACTGCATAACCTCCATTCTGGACTGAGTTGGACACAGGACACAAGGTAGACTCTGATAAGAGCAAGGTCTGTTCTCCCATTCTCATTGTCCCACATTGAATCAGTCCCGACTTCAGGAAAAGAAGTGACAGGGCCGACTGGAGACTGTCCCGTTCTTACTGCCTGCCATCAGGTGTATTGTAAGGTTGACAAGATGACAATCAAGTTGCTTGGCCATGTTACAAATGCACTTTCCGTGGTCAACAGGTCCTGCTGTGGAATGTGGACCTGGAGCTTCTCATCGAATGGTATTGCTACACCAAACCTCACTCAGATCAGAGCACTACTTGGTCTAATTATGACTTTCTTTGTCTTTTATTTTACACTTTTTACTGTGTTGACTTTACTCATAACTTGACTACATTTATGTCTTTGGCCATAGTCTAGAAAGACTCCTAAGTTTTTATGGACCTGCTCAACTGGTCATGTGTTTTCAACATTTCCCCTTCTCATCTCCAGGACATTTGTCTGCTTCAATAATATTGCCTGCTGCTCCTTGGGTAGCACATATGCCTTTATGTCAGACGATCATGTCTATAAGTCCGACTTCAAAGCTTTATGCAGTAAATTTAGGAAGTTAATGCAAGGAGTGCTGTAATATGGGAGGTGTGACTATTAGATCAGATGCTAAACAGAGACTCTGCCCTTCCAGATGTGTGTAACAATTCCCATGAAAGAGCTAAAAGACATATAGCGTGAAAAGATAACCCAGTTTCTGTCAATTCTTACTGAGTGGATAATCTAATCATTATCATGTTGCTGTTGGAAGACCCTTTGTGGAGGCAAGTTGGCCGCAATGTTTGTTACTTTCAAGAAGAGTTTGCATTTATATAGCACCCATCACAACATCAGGTCAGCTCAGAGTGTTTTACTTCAAAATAATTTTGAGGTGTTGCTGGAATGTCACTGTTGAATCTTTTGTTTCTAACTCCTGGTCCGCATAGCTTGTTTTTTTTCTCCTCTGGAGTGATAGCCATAATGGGTTCAAAGCTGTGTTAGGGTCGGATTGCCAGATTTATTCTGACATGGTTGCGTTGCTAATTGGACAACATAAGATAAAAGCATCAGTTTAATCGTGCTCTTCATCATAGCCTCAAGAGAGTTCAATTTACTTAATTACTAGCTCAGTGGTTGTTTTGACAGGCTCTGTGTATTGAGTTAGAGAGCAATAGAGAGACATGAAGTTGGAAAACCTAAGTCACAAATTATGTTTGTACTTTTCAAAATTATTTTGGATAAGTTTAGAATGTGGAGTTTATACTGGAACTTTCCACTCAAAATTTTCTCTCTGGAAAAAGATCACGATTGCAACACAACCCCAGCATGTTACATAACCATGGAAACATTACTATGCTGAGTTCCAATACTTTTCTTTCCAAAGCTGAATCCAGTACAAAAACATAATTCCAAAGTTCAGCAAACTGCAAGAGTGTGTGGAAAAGAGATCTGGACAGTGCAGTTTCACTTTTGTCAAAGAAGGTTTTGTTGGGTAAGGAGTTATTCATTTTCACCACATCCATTGCCTTTTTAGTGCCTTTCCTGGGGGTAGGGGTGGTTGGAGGAAGGAACCACTTAGATTAGGAAACCTCAAAAAGTGACTGGACAGCTATTAGTGCCTGAAAAGAACTAGCCTTCACTGGGAAGTTCACCTGGTGCATTCCCCAGAGACTGAAAGAGGTGAAGAGTGAGGATTTCTCGGTGAATATGTTGGGTGGGGACAGTGAAGTCATTAAAGGGTAGGGAAGAGGTGTGGAAGCAAGTTAGGAGGAGGATCTAGAACAGCAGACCGAGCAGTGATTTGGTGAGAGGTGTCACGTGGGTCAGGGCGATGGTTAGGATGGGGGCGAGCTCCAGAAATTGTAGCAGATTGTGTGACTCCTATAGGATAGAGTAGGAGGTTGCAACCCAAGTTTCAGTCAATGCCAGGATGTCAATGGTGTTTGTGAATGTCAGGGGCATTGTAGAGAGTAACACGGAGAGAAGCCGAGATCATGCTCATGCTATTTAATCCCTGTTTGTGCCCTATTAAAATAAGACTGTTTAAGTACAGTCAATCACCCAATAAGTAGTGATAATGTGAAACTTTTTGCCATATTGAGTACTTGAGGTAAATATCTGAATTCCACTCCTTTAAAAAGGAGCTTAGCAATTGGTTAGAGAAAAAGGAATAGAAGGCTAGAAATAAAGTGGCAGGAGGTTCACTGGAGCATATGTGCTGGCACAGATCCTTTGGGCCCAATGACCCGTTTCAATGCTGTAAATTCAGGGAATTCAAGACAATTATAATCACCAGGGAATTGGTACTGGAGCTGTGAGCCATCAAGATTCCGAATCCGAATGGAAACACAGGATCTAGCGAGAAATTTGATGCATTGCTTTTAAGATTGAAAATTCTCTATATTCAGGGACGATGCCATTAAATCATAAAATGGTCAGTATAACTCCTTTGTTCAACAGGGGAGGGAGACAGAAGCAGAAAATTATAAAACCATAAGATATAGAAATCGAAGTAGACCATTTGGCTCCTGAAGCCTGCTCCGCCATTCAATAGGATCATGGCTGATCTAACATTTCTTATGTCCACTTTCCTGCCATTTCCCTACACCCCTTGATTCTCTAACTGATCAAGAATCTATTTCAGCCTTAAATATACACAAGGACTCTACCCCCACGTCTCTCTGTGTGAAGGAGTTGCAAAGATTTACAACCCTCTGAGAGAAGAAATTCTCCTCATCCGTCTTAAGTTAATGCCCCATTTTCTGAGACTGTGCCCTCTGGTCCTAGACTCTCTCATGTGGGGAACCATCCTCTTAGCATTTGCCTTGTCAAGCTCCTTACAAATCTTACATATTTCAATGAAATCACTTTTCATTCTTCTAAACCCATTGAGTAGAGTCCCAACCAGTTTACCCTTTGCTCATTAGATAATCCCTCCATACCAGGGATCATCCTAGTGAACCTTCACTGTACTGCTTCCAATTAAATTATATATTTTCTTAAATAAGAGACTAAAACTGCTCACAGTACTCCAGATGTGGTCTCATAAGTATGTTGTACAGTTGCAGTAAGATTTCTCTCCTCTTATACTCCAACCCCCTTGAAGTAAGGGGTATCATTCCACTAGCTTTCCTAATTACCTGCTGAACCTGTGTGCTTACTTTCTGTGGAGACACTGAGGTCTGCAGATGCTGGAGATCGGAGTTGAGAGTTTGTTGATGGAAAAGCACAGCAGGTCAGGCAGCATCCGAGGAGCAGGAAAATCAACATTTTGGGTCAGAGCCCTTCATCTGGAATGAGACTGGGAACCTCAGGATGGAAAGATACCCCCGAGGCTCCCAGTCTCATTCCTGGTGAAGGGCTCTGGCTCGAAACGTCAATTTTCCTGCTCCTCGGATGCTGCCTGACCTGCTGTGCTTTTCCAGTAACATACACTCAACTGCTAGTTTTCTGTGTTTTGTGTACAGGTAGCGCCAAGTCCCTTTGTGTTGCAGTTTTCTGCAGTTTTTCTCAGTTTAAATAATACGTTGTTCTTTTGTCCTCACTTCTAAACTGAACAACTACAGGACAGTTAGCTTAATGTTTGTCAATGTGAAGATGTTAGAAGTTATTATTAAGTATGTTATAACAGGGTACTTAGCAAGATTCAATGTAACCTAAAACAAAGAACGGGTGGTGGAGATCTGAAACAAACAAAAACAAATTGCTGGAGAAACTCAGCAAGTCTGGCAGCATCTGTGGAGAGAGGAAGCAAAGTTAATGTTTTGAGACCAGTGATCCTTCTTCATGACTGATAGCAGCTTGGAAAAGATGGCATTTACGCCAATGGAAGGGTGTGATGGAGGTGAAAAGGAGTGAGTAGCTTAGTGGAGATGGAGAGAGAGAGAGAGAGAGAGAGAGAGAGCGCAAGAATAGGCAAGATGGCAGACAAAGGGATGGTTGATAGTAAGCCAGGGAATGAGACAAGCTAATAATAGGAACAATGAGTAGGTGAAGTGGCAGGCAACTGGAAGCTCAAGGTCATTTTTACAGGCAGAACCCAGCCTGTGCTTCATCTTCCTGGTGGAGAGACCACATCATCAGCAGCAAATATAGTAGACTAGATTGACTGAAGTTCAGGTAAAGCACTACTTCACCTGGAATGTGTGTCTGGCACCTTATGCTGAGGGGGAAGAAGATAAATTAGCAGGCATTACATCTTCTACGGTTGCAGGGGAAGTTGCCATGGTGCTGTGGGGAGGTGTTGGGAGTTGGGGAGGAGTGGACCAAGGTGTCCCAGAGGGAATGGTCAATGCAGAAGGCTGACAAGAGAGGGAAGACGTATATGGATTTGATAGTGGCATCCTACTGGAGATGGCAGAAAGGGCAGCATATGATCCTTTGGATGTGGATGCTGGTGGGATGGTAGGTGAAGACACAGGGGACATTTTTGCTGTTGTGGGAGGGAAGAGCAGGGGTGAAGACTGAAGTGCAGCAGATAGTTCAGACATGTCTGGGGGTCCTGTCAACATCAATGCTGGGGAATCCTTGGTTGTGGAAAAGGGTCGACATTTCTGAAGCTCCTTGTGGATGGTAGCATCATCACAACAGAGTGATGGAGACAGGGAAAATGGAATAGGGTCTTTACAGGAAGCTGGGTGTGAGGATGTGCAGTCAAGGTAACTGTGGGAGTTGGTGGGTTTGAAGTGAATATTGATGGCCAGCCTATCCCCAGAAATGGAAACAGAGATGTCAAGGAAGAGAAGGGAGGAATTAGAAAGGTGCAGATGAGAATGGGGTGGAAATTGGAAACTAAATTTATAAACTTCTCCGAGTCCAGACGATGAGGGAAGCAGCGCCGATGATATCATCTATGTACCAGGGGTTGGAGTCAGAGGGAAGGGGAGGTGAGGAAGGTTAGATTAGATTAGGTTACTTACAGTGTGGAAACAGGCCCTTCAGCCCAACAAGTCCACACCAACCCACTGAAGCGCAACCCACCCAGACCCATTCCCCTACATTTACCCCTTCAGCTAACACTATGGGCAATTTAGCATGGCCAATTCACCTACCTGCACATTTTTGGATTGTGGGAGGAAACCGGAGCACCCGGAGGAAACCCACGCAGACACGGGGAGAATGTGCAAACTCCACACAGAGAGTCGCCTGAGGCGGGAATTGGCGCTGTGAGGCAACAGTGCTAACCACTGTGCCACCGTGCCGCCCACAAAGCTGTTACTGCAGTTTGAATTCCTTAATGCCTGAAAGAGAAAGTTTCTTGTCAGAGTGTTGAATGAGCCAGAGAATGAAATGGGACTGGGAGGGGCTGGGGCGGTTCAGAATAGCTCTGAGACAGCGTGAGACAGTGCTGATGGAGAGAGAGGGCGAGAGTGTGTAAATGGCAGTGCACGGTACTGAGTGTGGATCTCAGGATGTATTGTTGAAGGGAAATTTAGTTTAACTGATTTATTTTAGGAAATAACATGCTGTAAATAAACATGAACAATTGAACTTACTCAGGTTTCAAGAGACATTTAAGAAGTTGTCATATCAAAGTTTATTGTGGGCAATAATATCTCATGGATATTGGCGGTACTTGGCATGAATAGAAGATTGGCTAGCTAACAGAAAATCATGAGTAGCCAATAATTGGGTCATTTTCTGATTGGGAAGATATAATGAGTGCTGTACCATCGGGATAAATGGTGGGGCTTCAAAGTTTACCTGAAATAATACCTGGGATCTCACTTGTCTAGTAGTAATGTCAGCTGAGATCATAATGTGTGAATCCAAAGTAGAGCATAAAAATCATGGAATCAAACATCATACATATTAGCTGGTCACGAACAAATTCTGCAAGAAATTCTGGAGGACCGTCTTTACCCAGAGAATGGGAGAATGGGAAATACATATTGAGCAAATAGAATTTCTCATCCAAAAAATAGCACATATAACATGTATAGCAGCATTCAGTGCTGTGCTGAATTGTCAGCCTAGCTGTGCAAGTTCCCAGGCTGACATTTAGATCCATCTAATTCGGACATATAATTGCTATTGACTGAGACACCATTTATACCATATACAGAATATCTTGTGTATGAGGTAAGCTGATGAAAATTAAAAGCTTTGACCCTTTGATCCCATAAAGACCAATTAGGACTTTGTTATCTTTGCCTAAGTGCTAATTCATACATATAAGGGAGGTGTCCCCTTCAAAGGTGGGGCACAACTTTCCAATTTGCTAAAAAAATTGGCTTTATTCTAATTTTAGAGAGAACAGTTTTGCAATAAAAGGTTATATATTTACACACTCTTATCTGTAACCAACAGTGTTCATTCTACATTCCAAGGTAGCACACATGACTATATTACCCAATTGTATTCAAATCTGTACAAATGATCTGTACATATTGTAAGTATGATTGCTTTATCCAATCAAATCATGACATATTCATGTTTACTGACTGTAAGCATGCATATTGTGATTACCCAAACTCTTTACTGTGCTCTTATCCCCTTTCACTGAGATGGATATTCTGGAATGTTACATATTTTACTTATGTCAGATTGCATCCCAGGACGTTAATTGGACTGGGTAGAGCCAATCATTAACAAAAAATTCAAATATTTATGAAAGTTATAGCGCAGAGGGAGTCTGCTCAGCTTGGATCGGGTTACATTCATACACATCTGTGCCAGAATTATCTCCCATGACCTCTTGAAATATCGAAAAAAACCTTTGGTTGCTGTCAAAGCTGCTATTCTCCAGCCCTTTTGTGATAATTTTTCATCTGATCCAGACTGTCCACAACCTCACCATCTTAACTGAAGCTTTGCTGAGCTTCTGACCCCTAGCTTCTCCTCTAGCAGTGCTTTATAACTCCATTACACTGACTCATCACAGCTCAACTGGTCTGGAACTCTCATCCACTCCATTGTCATCTTGAGACAGCAATATTCCAATACCCTCCTGGTCAATATCAAGTCCATACTTAAACTTGAGTTCATCCAGTTCTCTACTGCCGGAATCTAAATACGTATTGAGGCCCATTCACTCTTTGCTCCTGTGCTCATCGGTCTAAATTGCATGGAGCCTGTCGCTCCTTGATTTTAAAATTTGCGTCCTTTTCAAATCCTCCATATCTTTGTTCCTCCACCACAGCTATATAATCTCCTTAAATCACTGGGCCCCTCTGTGTTCTCCACACTTACCTGATTCTGACGTCTTGCAAATGATCAAATTTAATTGCTCCGTCTTTGGCACTGCCTTCAGCTGCCTTGGTCTTAAACTTTGTAATTCCCTCAGTAAACCTTACTGCCTCTCCCTCTCTCTCTCTCTCTCCCTCCCTCACTCCTTCTTTGATGCTCCTCAAAATCAACTTCTTTTTCCAATCTTTGGTCCTAAGATCTTTGCCTTTTGCTCAATGTTAACTTCTGTCTGCTTAACTCATCACTCCCTGAGACACATTTCTTGCTTTGACAGTCTGCACTTTTACAACATGGATATAACTGGCTGGAAATTGTGTTTGGAACTCTGTGCTTTATTTTAATAGTGATGTTGAATCTTTTACATTTACTTTTGAGGGGAAGGAGTTAAACGCCTGATCCAAAGAGTGACACTTCCAACAGTGATGCACTCCTCAGCAGTGCACTGGAGTGCCAAACTCAGTTTTCTTGTTCAAGGTTCAGTGCTACTCCAACCAAAACTTTTTTTTAAGTTTGTGAAACATTGAAGAACTCTCAGAACCTCCTTCCTCAGGTAAGGAGACCAAAACTGCATATAATATACCCGATGTAATCTTACCAAGATCATGTACAATTGCAGCAAGACATCTCTAATCCTGTACTTGAATCCCTTCACTGTGAGGCCAACATCCGATTTTCCTCTTCATTGTCTGCTGCACCTGTACGCTCAACAGTCCATTATAGAATCCGTGGTTAGGTTCAATGTCTGTTTATGGGAACAAGCTTTAAGGTGGAAGTGGCACATCTGTCGAACTAAATAAAACGCGACTGAAACAAAAGAGAAAAATGCAAACTGCATTCTTTATTTAAGAGCATTTTGTCCCCATTCATGTTGCATTCATTGCCTCTGCAAATGTGTTTTGGCATCATGTGCAAATATTGTTCCCCATCCTTTATTCATTTACTCATCGTGACAATGAGTCCAATCACAACTACAGTTCCAAATCCATCTACCAGTCAGCTGCCCATTGAGCTTAGAATAGCAGCTGTATGTTTCTTCCTGAGGCACAGCTACAAATACAAACAATAGCACTGATGGTGGGAAGGAAGCAAATTTCAATTAATGTGAACAATTGGATTGAGAACCAGAGCAGTGGACAGTATGAATCACCAAAGCTGTGTTTGGTCTGCTCCACTGCCGAACAAAAGCAGCAGGTGCATAGGAACACCACAAGTTCCAACATCCGTCCAAGTCACACACTGCCAATCCTTCAGCTTCACAACCCTGTCAGTCCCTGACCACCAGCACTTCAACCCATTGGGTGTAGCTCTTCAACTTTGGTGACTTGCCGGGAGGTTGCATAGTTTGGTTTGCAGTGCAGTGTGACATTGATAGTACAGGTTCAATTTCTGCACCAGCTGAGATTACCATGAAGGACTGTCCTTCTCAACCTCTCCCCTTGCTTGAGGTGTGCTGACCCTCAGGTTAAACCACTACCAACTATTCTTCTCTAATTGTCTGGTGAGACTATAGTAAACTTACATTCTTATGACTATATTTGAGGTAAAATTATTATCTGCTGGCATATAATTAAATTAAAATTAGTTAAAGCTCTAATCCCCACACAAACTCCCACTTAAACATACACACTTGCATTCACACACTCATATTTGCACTCACACACAGGCACACACGCAGACAGACATATAGACACATGCAAAGACACACACACATAGACATACTGACACACAAGTGCACAAACACACACACTAATACAGGGACAGAGGGAATCTGGGAAAACAGTTCAGTCATCTTTAACCACAATATCTGTTGATTTGTTTTTTACTGATCAGAAGGTTTCTTTTGAGCTTTTCTTACCCAGTTCTTTCTCATTCCAACCCCCAATTTCAAAAACCACTATAAATAAAAAGACAGTCTTTACACAAGAAATGTCTGCTTTGTCATTGACACAGAGAATCTGGGAATGAATTTTGTTAATGTCTCTCGACTGCTACAGTCATAGCAATTGCAATATGAAGAGGAGATTGACAATGCAGCAATAGGTCCTGACAGAGAACATCAGCACATTCAGTGAGTAGTCAGTGGATGTAGTGAGGCAGTTAATCTCCTGTAGTGTTGCTGCTGCTGAAGTCAAGCCTCCAAACTTACGAATGTCAATTTGTGTACACCTTTCTTGTAATTCTGAGTTTTAAGGATCAGACCATAGAGAACCCTTCAGAGAAGCTGGGAAGAATAAATATAGATTAAAATCCAAATCCTCTTCTCCATTCTGCAATTTCATTCTTATTATTGTCCAATTAAAAGAACAGGAAAAAACTTCTGGCTAACTTTCAACATGGGTCAGCATTCCATGCAGTGATTAACTTGATTTGCAGAAACATTCTAATTTGTTCAAAAAGCACACAATCTGTAGGCAGTCAATTTTTTTTCATCCATGTGACACATTATAAATTCCTACTTTGGAAACAGAACCAATCTGACTCAAGATTGGAATACTTACAGACTCTAACCTTTAATGCACTGACTGAGCTGAGATGTCACCTTTTTTTCTCAAACTTTAAGGTATCTCGGGAAAGAGACTTGAAAGAAGTTCTGGGATTTACGTATTAATGAATTGAAACCTGTAATCCATTTTAAAAGATGAAAGACTTAACAGAGATCTAGGTTTGTTCAATATATCGCATCAGTTGTATGACACTATGATCTTTTGTTATAAATTCTGTGGCTTTTGATCCTGCTCCACTAGCTATCTGACAAAGGAGCAGCGCTCCAAAAGCTTGTACTTCCAAATAAGCCTGTTGGGCTATAACCTGGTACTGTGTGATTTTTAACTTGATGTGGATAATGACTGTATCAGGCTATTTAACACAGCATCATAGACAAAGTCATACACACATACAAGATTCAGAAGCTCACATCCTGATTTGCTTTAGCCCAAAGGCATTTTTCCTTTCAGCCATATCTCAGTATTTAGGAATAAGAAGATTTTGGGTTCAAGCCTCACTCCAGAGACTAATCGCTTTTTGCAGTATGTATTTGTATTTCCTGCATTACAATAGTGATTGCACTTTAAAAATCTCTTCACCAGCTGTTATGTGCTGTGGGATATTCTGAGATAATGGTACTGCTGTGTAAATGCAAGTTCTGTCTTTGATTTGATTTGGTTTATTATTATCACACGTACCTACGTACAGTGAAAAGTTTTGTTTTGTGTGCAGTACAGGTGGATCATAATATACAAAGTTCATTATAGGAATAGAACAGAGAGAAGAAGACAATGTTATGGTTGCAAAGAGGGTGCACAAAAAGCGAGACCAACGTTAAATTGAAAATTTGAGGGATGATTAGTTTCAAAACCAGGGACATTCTGGTTGTACAGTAGAAATGTTCATTTGCTACAGAAAATAATGTTCAATTCTGAGTTTAGGAAGAAAATAAATATCTTTGGACCTCTTCAAAAACCTTAAATGCTTGTAGATGGCTAGAGTATGTTATTGTATTATTTGCTGTCATAAATTCGCTAAAGACTTATTCTTTTCTTCTTTCAGTTAGGCCTTTTTGCCCTATCTCTGACAATGGACAGTGTCAATCTGGATGGTACCTCTAACAACTCAAGCTACTATGATGAGGACTATAATTATACTGACTTTGATCTCACTCCCTATCTTCCTTGTGGGAAGGATGAAGTCAGAGCCTTTGGGAAGATCTTTCTCCCGGTCCTGTACATCATGATTTTTGTTTTCGGTGTGCTCGGCAACAGCTTCCTGATCCTCATGATACTCAAGTACCTCAAGTTGAAAACGATGACTGACATCTACCTGTTGAATTTGGCCATCTCCGATCTCCTATTTAGCACATCACTTCCCTTCTGGGCCACGTATGTGACCTCAGAATGGATCTTTGGAAATACCATGTGCAAAATAATAAGCGCCCTCTACAGTGTGAATTTCTACAGTGGCATCTTCTTCATAGCCTGCATGAGCTTGGACATGTACCTTCACATTGTCCACACTGTTTCCTTGAAGAACCATAGGACAATCCACAAGAGTGTTGTCATCAGTGCTGCTGTTTGGACACTGTCAATAATTGTTTCAATCCCTGAACTCATATTCAGTGTGTCCAAGAAAATTGGCGATAGGCATACTTGTCTCAGTCATTTTGGCGATGAGCAACTGGTGATCTGGAAGACAACGATACAACTCCAGGTCAACATCATTGCGTTCCTCATTCCATTTTTTGCCATGATCTTCTTCTATGCTCGGATTGCCTCCGTTCTGCTTCACTCCAAATCCTTTGGTAAAGAGAAAGCCTTGAAACTTGTCATCATATTGTTTGCCGTCTTCTTCATCCTGTGGTTCCCCTATAACATTGTCCTTTTCCTGCATTCCTTGGAAGACCTTGGCATCATTGGTAACTGTGAGATGAGCAAGAGGCTGGATTATGCCTTGCAGGTAACTGAGTCTATTGCTTTCACCCACTGCTGTTTCAATCCACTCCTGTATGCTTTTGTGAATGAAAGATTTCGGAGACATGTGAAGAATATTTTAGTGAAGCTAATTCAGAAGATTGGCTGCAACAAGGATTTGGGAGTCATGGTCCCCACTGCAGAGCGCAGTGAAACCAGCAAGCAACAATACGGTGTGTATTCTGATGTGGAAATGACTATGGTACAGTAGTGGTCTCATAAAGGGAGACATAACATCAGTTATTATGCTTTGAAGTTTTAAATAACTTTATATTGAATCCTCTCAAAGGTATTCAAACCTGTTAGAATGTAAAAATGCTTATGAAGTGGTATCAAGCTGACCATACCAAACGCAGTGAAGCAAATTACAAATTGATGATTCTAAATCTCAGACTTTTTCTCGACACAAACACCATGTGGCTGTCCATTATACAATTTCTGTACGTTTCTCAAATCTAGCCTTCTTCAACTTTTCCCAACTCTTGCCTTATCATCTACTCCTCACCTTAGTTTTGTCTTTGAAGTGCCATTGTTGGGTGGCAGTAGTGTAGTGGTAATGTCTCTGTGCTAGTAACCCAAGTATCTACGCTGACATTCCGGGTTCAAATCCCACCACAACTGCTGGTGGAACTCACTTAATAAAAGTCTGGACTATAAAGCTGGTCGTCTGTGGTGGCAACCATAACAACTATTGCTGATTGTTGTAAAAACTCATCTGGTACATGAATGCCCTTTAGGGTAACAATTGTGCCATCCTTACCTTCAGAGTCTAGATTAGAGTGGTGCTGGTAAAGCACAGCAGGTCAGGCAGCATCCGAGGAGCAGGAAAATCAATGTTTCAGGCAAAAGCCCTTCATCAGGTTCCTGATGATGGGCTTCTGTCTGAAATATTGATTTTCCTGCTCCTCAGATGCTGCCTGACCTGCTGTGCTTTTCCAGCACCATTCTAATCTTGACTCTGATCTCCAGCATCTGCAGTCCTCACTTTTGCCATCCTTACCTTGTGTGGTCTACATGTGACTCCAGAGCCACAGCAATGTGGTTGACTCTTAACTGCCCTCTGAAATGGTCAAGCAAGCCACTCAGTTCAAAGAACAATTCAGAATGGACATCAAAACAACTTGATGGTGACTCCCACATGAAAAAAATAAAGGAAAAGGTATCGAGTACAATGGATGTTTGGGTACGCTGATGTTTATCATTGCTTAAGTCCAGTCATATAGAAACCACAAGTTTAGTCAGAGACCAGGATAAGAAATAGGAGCAGGAGTAGACCAACTGGCCTTCAAACCTGCCATTTAATAAGCTCCACTTAACCGTCCACTCAACATAACCCCTAATTCCTTTACTGTTCAAAAATCTATCTCACTTTGCCTTAAAAAAATTCAATGAGGTAGCCTCAATTGCTTCACTGGGTAGGGAATTCCACAGATTCAAAACCCTTTGGGTGAAGAAATTCTTACACAACTCAGTCCTAAATCTGCTTCTCCTTATTTTGAGGCTATGCCCCCTAACTCTGAAACATTTCATACGAATTTAATCAGGCAAAAATTAATCACTCATCAAACATTTGGATCTGTGACCAGCTTGGTCAGTGACATAGGTTTTAAGCAACTTTTCAAAGGAGGGAGAGAGATGAAAAGGCAAAGAGGTTTGGTGAGAAAATTTTAAAAAATAGACGGATGAAAACACCCTCGTTGATGTAGGGGAAGCAGTTCAAGCACAAAAAGCCAGAGTTGGAGGAAAACAGGAAGCTGCAGAGAAGGGCAGGGTTGATTCTTTAATTTGTGGAGTTGGTATCCTCTGGAGAAAACAAATTATCATGACACTCCCAAGACAGCTACACCATTATTAGAAACTTAAGGGATTAAATCGTTTATATTGCTACAATCAATGGCCCTCTTCATCTACTGCTATCCTATTAACTATCCTACATTCAAATCCTTTACAGTTGTTCATTCTCAAATAGTTCTTCCTTTAACTGATGCAAGAGTCTGCCTCAAAAATGATTCATATTCTAATAACCCTCTATGCAAACTAAATCTCTGGGTCACATTGGAATTGTTCACGCAGCATAGAGTTTCACAATTACTACATCATATAATGTCAGTCTCTGAGCCAATATACCTTCTCTGCTTAGCTGGATGTGCAGAGGATCTCCCTGTGGATGTGTTTTTCCATTGGTCCAAAACTTTGCAATGTGGCGAAATGCACAAGGAAGCTCCAAATCAGTAAACTGAATATTATTAACAATTATTTTGACTGGATATTTTCTTTTCATACTGCTTCTATGAATTGTTATAAAGCTGGGTATTATACCAAATTCATAAATATATTCTCGAGCATTAGCAAGAAAGAAAATAATTTATAACCAAACAATCGCCTGTGTACTAGCCAATTCCAACTAACCGTGCTTTTGGATGTACCCTAAACATACACAAGTTATATGTTACATATACACATGTTATCCAAAATGAATACATCTACATATACAAAGGAGTTTCTTGCACAAAATGTATATTAGAATGTATCTCTTTGAGAACTCAATAAATCTCTGAAGAAATACATAAATGCAACATGGATCTTGGGCTCTTTATTCTTAGATTAGAACAAAACAGAAAATGACCTGGTATTAGGAATTAGAAGCATTAGGTTGAAAATTATGTGGTGACTAATTTATTGCCTTTACCCCACCATCTACAAGTTGGGAGTGTAATAAGTCCTCACTTTCCTGGATAGGTGCAGTTCCAACATCACTCAAGAAGTTTGACACCATCTAGAACAAGCAGCTCACTTGATTAGCACACATTTGCCACCTTCAACATTCACTCCCTTCACCACTGTGGAAGAAGTATATGCCATTTACAAGATGAACTGTGGCAACTCGCCAAGGCTTCTTCAATAGCAGCTTCCAAACCCACAACCACTTCCATCTAGAAGGACAAGGGCATGGGAATATTGCCACATGCAGGTTGCTTTCCAAACCACTCACCATCCTGACTTGGAAATATGTCACCATTCTTTCACTGTTACTGGGTCAAAATCCTGGAATTCCTTCCCTTAGGGCATGGGGGACTGCCTACAGCACATGGACTGCAGTGGCTTAAGACAGCAGATTACCACAGTTGGGCAGTAGATCCTGGCCCATCCTGTGAAAGAATGTAGAAAAACTACACTGAATGTCTGTGACTGGTGTTCTGTAGTAATCTGTTAGCTGCATTTATATTGATTCACAACTGACCATGACATGGGTCAGAGGAGGCTAGTATGACATCAATACATGAACAGCCTGCATTTTATCAGACAGAATGAAAGTGGCTTGAGCATGTGCTCAGGAAGAATCCTCCTGCTTCTTCCAGTTATGCAATTGAATAATACCTGGTCAAAGCAGCCATATTTTTGGTACTACTGATACTATTTTGGGTCCACATTTCATGTCCTTCCATTTCGGATTCTAGACATTTGGTACACTTCATTGGTCAGTGCATTGAGTTTAGGAGTTTGGATATCATGTTTCAACTGTACAGGACATTGGTCAGGTCACTTTTGGAATACTTTGTTCAACTTTCATCTTCCTGCTATAGGACAGATGGTGTGAAACTTGGGTTTAGAAAAGATTTACAAGGATGTTGCCAGGGTTAGAGGGTTTGAGCTATCCGGAGAAGCTGAATATGCTAGGGCTATTTTCCCTGGAGCGTTGGAGGCTGAGGGGTGACTTTATAGAGGTTTATAAAATCATGAGAGGCATGGGTAAGATGAACAGTGAAGGTCTTTTCCACAGGTAGCGGAGTCCACGACTAGAGGCATGGATTTAAGATGTGAGGGGTAAAAGCAACCTAAGGGGCAACTTTTTCATGCAGAATGTGGTGCGTGTATGGAATGAGCTGCCAAGGAAAGTGGTAGAGGCTGGTAAAATTACAACATATAAAATGCATCTGGATAGTTATATGAATAGGAAGGGTTTAGAGAAATATGGGCCAAATGCTGGCAAATGGGACTAGGTTAATTTAGGAGATCTGATCAGCATGGATGAGTTGGACTAAAGGATGTGTTTCCATGCTGTACATCTCTATGACTATGATTCTATGACTGCACTTTGGCATGGAGTGTGAGCTGGAATTATACAGAGTCATCAGATTGCAGCCACAATAAATTAGCAAACACTGATTTGACATCAGCAGTGCAAATTGCAACCTGAACACTTCAGCTAATGTCCTCTCTTAATCTCACTCAACTCCAAGTACATTCAGCAGCATGGAAGATTTTCCACCAACAATATTTAAATGGATTATTAATAACATTGAGGTCAATTGATTTCTAATCCAGAGTTTTAGGGGTGCGAGTGTAGAGTTTCTTGAAAGTGAATTCACAGGTAGACAGGATAGTAAAGGCATTTGGCACACTTGCCTTCATTGGTCAGAACATTGAGTGTAGGACTTGGAACACCATGTTGCGGCTGTACTTATAGAATACTGCATACAATTCTGGTCACCCTTCTGTAGGAAGGATGTTGTTAAACTTGAGTGAATGCAGAAAAGATTTACAAGGATGTTGCTGGGACTGGAGGATTTGAGTTATAGGGAAAATCTGAACAAGCAGAGGGTTTCTTCCTGGAGTGTCGGAGGCTGAGGGGTGACTTTATAGAGGTTTATAAAATCATAAGGAGCATGGATAGGGTGAACAGCCAAAGTCTTTTTCCAAGAGTGGGGCAGTCCAAAACTGCAGGACATAGGTTTAAGGTGAGAGGAAAAAAAATTAAAAGCAAGCTGAGAGCTAAGTTTTTCACACAGAGGGTGGAGCATGTATGGAATAAGCTGCCAGAAGAAGTGATGGAGGCTGGTACAATTACGACATTTAAAAGGGCTTAGAGAGATACGGGTCAAATGCTGGCAAATGGGACTCAGTCAGATTGGGATATCTAGTCAACATGGACAAATTGGAACAAAGGGTCTGTTTCCATGCTGGTAAGACTCTATAATTCTATGAATCTATGAGCTGCATGTGAAATTCTGATGGTGCAGCTGATCACATGTCATGGCAGGTGTGATGGTGCCTTTATTCTGCAGCAGCTCACTGTAACATCTGCATTTAAATCACCTATGCTTCAGTTATCACATCTGGAGCATTATGCACAGTATAGTCATCTTATTTAAGGAAAGATTTGAATGCACTAGTTCTTCTTTGTCTAACTTGCTCGTTACCTCCTCAAAGAATTTTGACAGGTTTGTCAGACATGATTAAGCTATGCTGACTCAGCCCTATTTTACCATGCACTTCCAAGTTCTCTGCAATCTCATCCTTATTAATAGACTCTAAAATCTTACCAATGACTGAGATCAGGCCAAACAGCCTACAGTTTCCTATTATCCTCCTCCCTCCCTTCTTAAATTGGGCATTACATTAGCAATTTTCCAGTTCGCTGGGACCCTCCCTGACTCCGGTGATTCTTGAAAGATCACCAATACCTGCACAATCTCCTCAGCTATCTCCCTTAGAACTCTGGGGTACAATCCCTTTGGTCGGGGTGATTTATTCACCTTCAGACCTCTCAGCTTCCCCAGCACCTTCTCCTTTGTAGAAGTATTTGGAAAACCTCAGCAGGCCTGGCAGCATCTATGCAGAGAAATCAGAGTTAATGTTTCCCATCCAGTGAGTCTTCCACAGAATGGATTTCTCTTCACAGATGCTGCCAGACCTGCTGAGCCTTTCCAGTTCCTCCTGTCTTCATTTCTGATTTACAGCATCCACAGTTCTTTCAGCTTTTACCTTCTCCTTAGTGACAGCCACTACACAAACCTCTGCCCCCGACTCCTTTGAAGTTCGAGTATGCTGCTGATGACTGTGAAATGCTGATGCAAAGTACCTCCACCATTTCTTTGTTCCCATTAATACTTCTCCATCCTCATTTTCCACTGGTCCAATGTCCGCTCCTGCCTCTCTCTTACCTCTTAAATATCTAAAAAAACTCCTGCAAGCTTCTTTTATATTAGCTAGTTTACTCTCATAGTTCATCTTCTCCCTCCTTATTGCTTTATTTTTAGTTACCGTGTGCTGGTTTTCAAAGGTTTCCCAATCCTCTGGCTTCCCCCTTGTGCTGTATGACTCTATAACCTTAACCACATTTTATGCTTAATTGGTTTTGTGTCCAGTTCTGTTACGTGAACAACATGATATTTGCATTTTGTTTCTAACTGAAAGTTGCTGTTCTGTTGTTGTGCTTCCAGTAAAATAGTCAAAATCTGCAACTCAACAAGTGCGTGCCCTTAGTCACGGGATGCACTATGACCTCATTTCAAAAACTGGTTTCAAAGTTTGGGTTCCTAGGTTCAGTCTTTGCCATTTAATCAACTTCAGATGTTTAGCTGGTCAATGTCAATCTCCACTACTTTCCAAACTGTTGTTTGTTCAGATGGAGAGATCTTTTGAATATTTATTTCTCTCTGTCACCCTCACAGTGTGGAAAATTTTAAATTCTCTGGTTGTCTCCCGACCTCTGTTAATTAGATTAGATTAGATTACTTACAGTGTGGAAACAGGCCCTTCGGCCCAACAAGCCCACACCGACCCTCCGAAGAGCCACCCACCCAGACCCATTCCCCTACATTCACCTAACACTATTGGCAATTTAGCATGGCCAATTTACCTAACCTGCATATTTTTGGACCATGGGAGGAAACCAGAGCACCGGAGTAAACCCACACAGACACGGGGAGAATGTGCAAACTCCACACTGACAGTTGCCTGAGGCGGAAATTGAACCTGGGTTTCTGGCACTGTGAGGCAGCAGTGCTAACTATTGTGCCACCATGCCGCCCATATTTATCAAAATGAATTTCCTCACAGCTTTTGCTTGGAGGTACAATGTCCCAAATCCTGGACTTAGGTTATACTGGATTTCAGCTTTTCCCAGATTTTGGATGTCCAAGCTGTGCAGAGACTGAAACTAATAAAGACAATATTTTTTTAAAAAATATTTCATGAAATGTGGGAGTCTCTGGCTGGATCAGCATTTGTAACCCATCACCAAGTGCCTTGAACAGGGAAGTTTCCTTTGTCAGCATTTATTGCCGAGAGGGCACTTAAGGTCAACCACATTGCTGTGGGTCTGGAAGTCACATATAGGCCAGACCAGGTGAGGATGGCAGTTTCCTTTCCTAAAGGGCATAAGTGAACCAGATGGGTTTTACAACAACCAATGATAGTTTCATGGTGACTGTTACTGAGACTAGCTTTCAATTCCAGATTTTATTGATTGAACTGAAGTTCCAACAGTTGTTTCTAAGCCCATGTCCTCAGGTATTTGGATTACTAGCCCTATGATATTACCCCTACACCACATCACATTCCCAGTGAGGGATTGCTGAATTGTCACAGGTGCCATCATTCCATTAGGATCTTAAACTGCATGTTGAGGATAGCTGACCCTCCCACAGTTTAGGGCTGATTAATGGCAATCCCTCCGACCTATCATCTTCTCCCTCACCTTCAACTACCTATCGCTTTTTCAACTACCTTACCCCCAACCTCCCCCATCCTGCCCCCCCATTTATCTCTCAGCCCTCAGCCCACAAGCCTCATTCCTGATTTAAGGGCTTATGCCCAAAACATTGATTCTCCTACTCGTTGGATGCTGCCTGACCTGCTGTGTTTTTCCAGCACCACACTCTCGACTCTGATTAATGGCCTGTCCCCATCATGTTATCAAAGATGGAAGATGCCCTCTGTCATTTGGGAAATACTTCCAGCCATCCTCTGGCCACTCTCTTGCGAGATGGTGTAGTTCTCTTGATCGAGCACCCAGTGGCAGGGGATCCCCCCTCCCCTGTCTTGGAACAATCTTTGTCTGTAGCTCATATTGGCTCCCAGCCCCTGCATTGGCAAGGGTTTGCTTTGTAGGTTTCCACAATCAAGAGGCCATTAGGTGATGACTATATTTGGATAGAAATGGATCTGAAAAAGGTAGGAGATTGGCACTAGGTAATAGATTTGGATCAGGCACGATGGACCAAATGGCTGACTTCTGCATTGTTACAATTCTGTGATTCTGTGAGCCAGCTGGATTCATACACCCAACATCTGAGGATGCTGCAGTCCCAACAGTGACCACTACTTCTGGTGGCGCTACTGGGACCAAAGATGATTGACTGGTGCTCTTGTGGGCATGATTCATCACTTTACAGGATGGAACCCCTGTGGATGGTTAATTATCTGCTCCTTCTACAACGCAGCTGGGATTCCCAAAACCAGGTAGGATTGACCCTGACTTCCAGATTGTTGCTCACCTCAGAAAATCTGAGCCAAAGATTGATTAAAAAATCCTATTTCAAAGGAAAACAGGCAAGTTCTTTCATTACCACTTGTGGGATCTCACTGCAGTGAAAACTATTTGAAAACTACTTTTTTGGCTGTAAAGCACACTGTAGTCAGAGGAAGGTCCTCCTGAGATTATGAAAGGCGCTGTATAAGTATAATTTCTTTCTCTTTCCTTCTAAGGCAAAGATAATGGAGAACTAAATCTGTTAACCTGTTTGCACCAGAGACTTCAGAGCAAGTGGTTATAACAGTGAATTGCCCACAGAAATATTTTCCCAAACTTCAGGTCAAGTTAAATATATTTAAAGGGAAGCTGGATAAATTAGTGAGGGTGAAAGGGACAGCAGATTAAGCTAATAGGTTAAGGTGAAGTAGAGTGAGTGAAACTATTACAGAGGACAAAAACTATGTTTTCTTAATCATTCATGGAATGTGCAGCATTTGTTGCCCATCCTTAATTGCCCTTGAGTTGAGTGACTTGCTGGGCCCTTCCAGAGAATGGTTAAGAGCCAATCACATTACTGTGCATCTGGAGCCACAGGTAAGGATGTACCTGTAAACCAGACCAGGTAAGGATGGCAGCTTCCTTCCCTAAAAAGACATTAGTAAACCAGATGGACTTTTGCAACAATTGGTGATAGTTGTTAATGTCATTGTTACTTGGCCTAGCCATCAATTCTAGATTTTATTTCCAACAATTACTTTGGTGCGATTTGAGATGATGCCTCCAGAATATTAGTCTTCTATCTCCGGTTTGATTTACTAAACTGAATAGTCTAGTGACTGTTTCACCACCAGCTGAGTGAATGGACCAGTTGCGCCAAATAGTCAGGTAGGCAAAAGTGAGGACTGCCGATGCTGGAAACCAGAGTTTAGATCAGAGTGGTGCTGGAAAAACACAGCAGGTCAGGCAGCATCCGAGGAGCAGGAAAATTGACGTTTTGGGCAAAAGCCCTTAATCAGATATAGAGAGGCAGGAAGTTTCCAGGGTGGAGAGATAAATGGGGTGGGGGGGGGGGGGGGGGGAGGGGGAGGGATGGGGCTGGGGAGAAGGTAGAAAAGAGTACAATACGTGGTTGGGAGTGGACCTGTCATCTCCATCCCCACCCCCCATTGATCTAAACAGTGCCAAATAGTCAGTCATTTCTCTGCAAATTGTTTGCAAGTTGCTACATGGTACAGAGGGAGACAGGGTTAATGTTTACAAATGAGATAGGAAACTAATTAGGGACAACCATTTCTTGCAAACCAGACTGAAATTTACAACTTTGGGTAAAGTGTGAGAGACTGTTGAAAGGTTTTGCTTCAAGGACAGGGTCTGTTTTAGTCCAGTGAACCCTGTGAGTGAATCAATTGAGGTCTTTGTGAGGTAAATGTACCACAGTTTCTGTTTGTTCTTTCAAGATTATGACCTTGAGAGAATGCACCACAACAGCCCTGCTTATGTGTCTAGTATACTGATCACCAACAGTGCTCAGAGTTCAAGCTTAGTATTGCATATAAATAAATTTCAGAAAACGTAATATTTCTAAAGATTGTTAAAAGTAAGTAGAAATGTGATTTGTGAGGAGGATGCAGAGATTAAGGGGAATTGGAAAATGTAATCTTGAAAAATATAACACACTGCATAAGAGTTGGCAAGATATTTTCCTGTTTAATGCCTTCCCCAACGTTATTCTAAGGGTTTGGAGGTCTGTGCACTATCACCATTGTCATTTATTTGCCCCTTGATATTTACAAACTCTACTCAAAAACCGATTCCAGTCCACGAAAGCTAATATCTTTCCTCACTATTGTGTTACTGTCTCTTTAACCAGCAATGCTATCCAACTTCCTTTTCATCAACTCCAAATATCTGAATAGAAAGAAAGAACTTGCAGAATTACAGGGTAAAGTTGGGGAAGCAGCTGAGTCACAGAACAACTGCAGATTTGTCTGAATCTGAGTCACCACATTAACTGAAAACAAAACTAACCAACCAATGTGTGCCTCACAGAGACCAGGTAAACATAACAGAAACTCAGCTGCCTCTACTTCCAACCTTTTCCCAGTAAATCTTTTTCTCTTAAAATAATTATCAACTGCAAACATTCTGCAATTCCAAGTGTATCAAGGGTATTTAGACAGTGTTTTGTGTCAAACTCAGTAGGTACTGTATGACTGAAGAATTAAAAGGAATGCAAAATACTCCAGAGAGGAAAATCTTTTGGTGTATTTTCTGTATGTGTTCTGGAAGCATTACTAACCAGATTTCTTGATTTCGATCACATTTGATGGAATATCAAGAAATGACAAAAATGTTATAACTATTTCAATCTGTTTTAGTAAATACAACTTTATGACTGAAATCCCACATAATATGAAAATTATTCTATCCAAAACAATAAACATTTAATCCCTTTCATTTGGTTAAGTCCTTAATCTTTTAAATAGATTCACAAAGGTTGAAACAGTAATATATTTGTTTATTCACTTCATTTATTATTTGCAATGTATCTTAGTGTAAAAATAATTACAAAGCAGCAGATTTCAAGTGGCTCATACAATCCTAAAACTTTGAAACATTGTTGCAGTGACCCTAGTATAGAGATTTGCTCAGCTGGGGTTAGGAATCATCATATGGTGACTGCAGTTTTAGAATGTTCCTACAGATCTAGAGTCATCTATAAATTTGGCTCAAAAACAGAAGTTGCTGGAAAAGCTCAGCAGGTCTGGCAGCATTTGTGAACAGAAATCAGAGTTAACGTTTCAGGTCTGGTGACCCTTCCTCAGAACAGGTTCACGATATTCTTTCTCTGTATATTCAGCTCTTTCCCTACAATAAATCCGCATCACCACATGCAACAGTCATCATTATGTTCTAGATTTCCCAGTTTCTGTAAAGTCATAGAAAAGATATACCCCCAAGTTAAGCAGGAACCTCTGGAAATCTGAACTGCCATAGAAGCTCGGTGGCACAGTGGTTAGCATTGCTGCCTCACAGCGCCAGAGACCCGGGTTCAAATCCCGCCTCAGCGGACTGTGTGGAGTTTGCACGTTCTCCCCGTGTCTGCGTGGGTTTCCTCCGGGTGCTCCGGTTTCCTCCCACAGTCCAAAGATCAGGTGAATTGGCCACGCTAAATTGCCCGTAGTGTTAGGTAAGGGGTAGATGTAGATGTAGGGGTATGGGTGGGTTACGCTTCGGCGGGGCGGTGTGGACTTGTTGGGCCGAAGGGCCTGTTTCCACACTGTAAGTAATCTAATCTTAAAAAAAAGCTTAAACTTCCGGAACACGGGGTGAATATCTATTGCTCTCAGTTCTCGTCCTAGAATTGGGAAAGCTCTGACTGATGGAAGGTGGCTTGGTAGCTTTCTCACAGCGCCAGGGACCCAGGTTCAATTCAAACTTCGAGCAGCTGTGTTTGTGTGGAGTTTGCACATTCTCCGCGTTTCTGCTTGGGTTTCCTCCCACACACCAAAGATGTGCAGGTTAGGGGTATTGGCCGTGGGAAATGCAGGGTTGCAAGGATAGGGGATGTGGGCCTGGGTGGGATCCTCTTCAGAGGGTCAGTGTGTACACGATGGGCCAAATGGCCTACTTCTGCACTGTAAGGATTCAATTCTACCTACCTTGACAGTTATTGATTGTTACCCCAGAAAGATTAAAAACGCGCCTAACTCCAGGGCAGTAACCAAACACGGCCTCATCTATTACCCCCTGACATCACCCCTCCGAACTCTCGAAAGTCCCTGTGTCATCCTGACTACAAAGGAAACGTAGGAGACAGTAAGAACCACAGATGCTGTGAAGCCAGAGTCAGTACATGTGGAGCTAGGAGAGTTACAGCAGGGCCGAAACCTCGTCGACTTTCCGGCTCCTCTCACCTGCTGTTCCATATCTTCCAGTTCCATATCTGTCGAGTATAAACAAAACGTCTCTATCTCTCAGTCAAAAAAAATGGAAACAGAATTAATTGCCTGCAGCACGTTCGATACATTTTGAGGGAAACGGCTGCACGCCATTGGAAGTTGAAACATGGTAAACCCATCCCTGGGGGGCGTGGCCTGAGGTGGGCGGAGCGCGAGAGGGGCGGGGCCTGAGGCGGGTGGAGAGCGAGAGGGGGCGGGGCCTGAGGCGGGCGGAGCGCGAGAGGGGCGGGGGCTGAGGCGGGTGGAGAGCGAGAGGGGCGGGGGCTGAGGCGGGTGGAGAGCGAGAGGGGCGGGGCCTGAGGCGGGTAGAGAGCGAGGGGCGGGGCCTGAGGCGGGGAGAGAGCGAGGGGCGGGGAGAGAGCGAGAGGGGGCGGGGCCTGAGGCGGGGAGAGAGCGAGAGGGGCGGGGCCTGAGGCGGGGAGAGAGCGAGAGGGGGCGGGGTCTGAGGCGGGGAGCGAGCGAGAGGGGGCGGGGTCTGAGGCGGGGAGCGAGCGAGAGGGGGCGGGGTCTGAGGCGGGGAGAGAGCGCGGTCCGGGCCCCAGAGCGGAAGGGGCGTGGCTATGGACCGCGGAGGACGCTGGGAGATCCCGAGGCCGCTCAGATCCGCATGCGGTATCTGAAGCGGACTTCGTGGGTGGGCTGCATGGTGCCAAAGCCCCAGCGGCTGCGGTCGATCGGGGGTACCCCGAGCTCGGGCTGCAGCAGCTCGAAGTCGAAGTAGGCCAGCATGAGGAAGATGAACTGCTTGAGCTCGTTGACGGCGAAGAAGCGTCCGGGGCACATGCTGACCCCCGCTCCCCACGGCATCGTGTAGTACTTGAGGCGGCGGCCGCCCTTGGAGAAGTCGGTCTTGCGGAGGCGGCCGCCGGGCTGCAGGAAGCGGTCGTAGCGGAACTCGGAGGGCTCCGGGTGGATCTCCGGATCCATCTGCACGGACAGGTAAGGGAAGAGGGCGACGCGGTCCCCCCGCCTCAGGCGGTACTCGCGCTCGTCGTGCAGCCGGAGCGTCATGTCCTGCAGCACGGCCCGGATGAGGACGGGAGCGGCGGCCAGCCTCAGGCTCTCCTCCACGGCGCTGTCGAGCACCGGGCACTGCTGCAGCATGCGCCGGGTCAGGCGGACGGGCGGCTTCCCGGGCCCGACCTCCTGGCCGCTCTCCCGGAGCAGGCCGTCGGCCTCGGCCTTGACGGCGCGCAGGGCGTCGGGGCAGCGCGCCAGGTGCAGCAGCAGCCAGAAGGCGGACGGCCCGGTGTTGCCCTGCGACGCCCACAGCAGCAGGAACATGTAGCGGTCCCGCATGGCGGCCTCCAGGCCCTGCTCCTCCATCTGCTGCTGGCGCTCGGACACCCAGCCGCTGACGTTCTCGCGCTCGCGCATCCTGCCGACGGACAGCGCCTCCCAGAAGCGGCGCTTGAGCCTCTCGGCCTCCAGCTTCTGCGCCGGCGGCAGCACGGCGTAGGCCAGCCGCGGGAAGAGCCGGTCGTAGCGGCGGAACTCGGCGAAGAGGCCGGCGGAGCGCTGGCGGTCCAGCCGCCGGCCCGCGCTCTGGTCGCCGCCGGGGGCTGGCTCGTTCCCGAACAGCGAGAGGTAGCCGGCTCGGAAGACGACGCTGTAGCAGAAGTGGAAGAGCCCGTCCTCCCTCCACTCGCCGTCGGCCGCTTCTTCCAGCATCAGGTTCTGCAGGTTCAACATCATGGCCTCGGTGAGCTCCTCCAGGCCGTCCCCCATCAGGTACTTGTGGCTGACCGCCTCCAGCCGCTGGTGATCGTCCTCCTGGGCGTGGTAGCCGAACACCCGCGCCACCAGCTCGACGGCGAACTTCTCGAAGTCCAGCTTGGCCCGGGACTCCTTCACCACCGCGCCGTACGAGTGCGGCTCCATCAGGAAGGTCACGTAGTCGCCGGCCAGCTGCACCGTGAAGACGTCGCCGTGCTGGCCCCGCATCCGCCGCAGGAACTCCGCCGTGTCCCGCCTGAAGGCGATGACGTGCCCCAGCCAGGGCAGCCAGCCCCGGTCCAGCGGGGGCTCGCCCGGCCGCTGCCGCCTGAAAGCACCCGCCAAGTAGAGCAGGGTGACGAGCAGGGCGCCCAGGCTCAGCAGAACCGGCAGGAACACAGCCATGTTTACCCCGAGCTGTTGCTGTGGGTCCGCTCCTTTCCTTGCCTCCCTTGACTGCGCTGCATTTCACTCCACGCCAATTCCCTTTTACTCGCTCGTCCTTGGGGGCAAGGGCTGTGGGAGGGGTTGCACCGTATTAATATTAACTATATAGCGTTTACCAATTCAAATACCCTCACGTAGAAGAACAAAACGCACGGCTGTGGATGCTGGAAATCAGGAACAAACTCATTATTTGCTGGGGAAACGCAGCAAGTGTGATAGCCTCTTTGGAGTTTGGGTCCAGTAACCCTTCAGAACTGGCTGTCCATTTCTCAGTTAAGTAGAACAGTACAGGATCTCAGAGCTCAGTTTTGAAATAGGGTCACTGGACCCGAAACTTTAACTCTGCTTTCTCTCCACAAACACCCCACACCTCAGTTTTCCCAGCAGTTTCTGTTTTTGACTGTTCAGTACTTTGCATTTCACTATCCGAGATTATTCTGTCGAGGAAATATCTGTTTCCCTGCTTCAGGGATAATCCTGCAGTCTGTCCGTGACTCCAGACTAAAGGATCCCCACTTCCTGATGAAAGGCTTTTGCCTGACATGTCGATTCTCCTGCTCCTTGGATGCTGCCTGACCAGCTGTGACTTTCCAGTACTATTCTGATCCTAAGTTGCCTTTCAGAAGGTGGTGATGAGCTGTCTTGAACCACTGTAGTGGACCCACAGTGCTGTTCGGGAGGGAATTCCAGGAATTGGACCGAGTGACACTTGAATGAGCAGTGATATATTTAAGTCGAGGTGGTTAGTAGCTTGTTTGGGGAGTTTTAACATTCTATCTTCACTTCTCCTTGCAAGAGTTTGGCCTGGTCTCTCAGCAGATCATGATGGTGACTCAGCTCAATGTGTAAGTAAGTCCTGCCAAGGCATGTTCCAAGGTACCGGGGGAGATCGGAGAGGTGACAAGATCTGCAGCAGTGGAGTCGAGAACAGGCAATTGGGGTCCTCCGGAGACCAGATAAGCAGAGGAATCATCAACGCGTGTTGAACTTTTTATACTTTATTTTTCTAGCTTAAATTAAGACAGACAAATGTTAAATTTCCTTATTTTTCTACTTATTCTCTGAAGTAAGGCTGAACTTTGTAACTCTTACCCTTACTACTTGTATGTAAACTTATTGTACCTGAGTACTTTGGTATTTAAGATGGTACCTTGTTTTTTGACATTATACACTGTTCATTGTGCTCCTGTACTTGAGTATACATGATAATTACATCCAAATCTAAAGGAAGAAAAAGGAAAATATAACTTGAGCCATAATTTTGATTCCAGTAAAGGATTTGGTTTAATTAGATGCATGTTTAGTTCCTAAATTTACAGACCATGAAGTTGAAAGTTATTTCATCTCACTTGAAAAGATAACTGAAGTTGCAGTGACTATAAAACTGGACATTTATTGTTACACAGCACTGGGCTAGTTATGATTGTGTACATTAGTTTGCGAGAAGAGCAGACTGTGAAACTGTTAAAGCAACACTAATATAAGCTTGTACCTGAAGCTGCTTAATAAGAATTCAGGCTACAAGAAGGATATTAAATCAGACATTTCTAGAATCTGCAGTAGAGATCATAGAATTCCCACAGTGTGGAAGTGGGACATAGAACCCATTGAGTCTACACTGACCTGAAGAACATCCTACCCAGATCCTGTGATCTAGCATTTCCCATGGCTAACCCACTTTGTCTACATAAGCCTGCACTATGGGCAATTTAGCATGGACAATCTACCTAACCTGCACATTTTGGACTGTTGGAGGAAAACCATGTAGATACAGGCAGAATATGCCAACTGCACGAAGACTGTTGCCTGAGGTTGGAACTGAACTTGGGTCCTTGATGCTGAGGGGCAGCAGTGCTAACAACTATGCTGCCCACCCAGTGGTTTTGATCATGGAAGTTTGAAAGAAAAGCAAGAATGGAGAAATGGAAAAATTCTGAAATACTATGCTGATACAAGTTGTCCTGCTATAACATGTTTTGTTAATGCAAATTTGCTGTAACATGATTGACAAGTTGTGGACAGTTTCTAAAGTCGGTTTTTTTTAAAGCATGCCACCTATAATGGAATTACATCTGCAACACTTCAAGCGTTGTTTCTGAAGTGATTTTTCAATAATGTGAAATTGCACAAGAACACAACCATCACGTTATAGAAGAACTACTTATAACTTAGGACCTACTCACAAGTGGATCAAGTATCAATAACCTGAGGAATGGCAGCTCTAGTAGGAACCTATAACATCACAGTTATATGTGGTGCAATAATCATATAGGAATTGTAATAATCATTGTGGATTGCAATGTGAAAAAAAACTTTCTGCATATAATAAAAAGACCAATTGAATGCATCATCCATATCAGGGTTTAAGCAAAAATCTATCAACCAGGTTTCTTAATACATACAATTCTGGGTTTATTATTAATAAAGATAATTAACATCGGTTATACACTGTCAATATATAGAAGTATAACTATCCCAAATCAAAGAAGATACTCTCCGCAAAACAGAGAAGAAAAACATGCAGAGGCGGTTTTCCTAGAGGAGAAAAAAAATCACTTAATAGGTATTCTAAACAACAAAAGGATAGAAGGTATCACAGTCTTGGGAAGCAGTACTTTTTCTTCCCTGGTCTCCTCTGTAGTTAGGGGGCTGGGTGTTATCTGAATTTATCAGCTCTATGCACTGACCTGAAGCCATCCTTCCAAGCCTCCTCCTCTGGCCTACATAGGGGGTGGCTGTGTATAGGTTAAGGGGGTTCCACCCAGGAATGGCAACAAACAACACATCTACTGACTGGAGGAGTGGGTAACATACAGTCCAATTACTGTGGAAATGCATATGAGTCTGATAAAACAAATACCACAATGGCGGCTATAGTGCTATGGATGGCTATGAAAGTATATCTGAACGGAAGGGAATGTCATCCCCACCCACTTCCAAAAGACAGTGCAGTTTAATCCTTTAATATTACATTAATGTCTAGGGCAATGGTCTGTAATGTTAAAAGATTAAATTGGACTGAGTGGTGAGGGAGATCACCTGATATCTGTAGCAGCACTGGTGAGAACTGGCAATTGGGGTCTCCCAGTGAGCGCGATAAGCAGAGGATCCATCAAAGACAGTTGAACTTTTAACTTAATTCTAGTTTAAATTAAGAAAGACTTTAATGCTAACTATGATCTTATTTCATTATTTTTTATTTATTCTATGAAGGTAATGTTTAACTTTTTTTATAGTTTGTTTCTCTTACTACTTTGTACCTAAGATGTATTCTGTACTTCATACATGTGGCAATAAAATCTAAATGTAATATGAAGCAAATTCAATAGCTTAATCTTCATATAAATTAGAAACAAAAATAAACAAATGAGTGAATATGGAATCTAAGATTATCTAAGAATCTAAACTTCCATTTTATAATGACTGCTGTGCTTTTCCAGCCTGCAAAACAGGCTGAGATTCAAATCCAGGTGGTCCCATGTCATTACACAATAGAATAGCTCCACAGGCAATTCATATAACACTACAGCACAGTACAGGCCCTTTGGCCCTCGACGTTGTGCCGACTTGTGAAACCAATCTGAAGCCCATCTAACCTATACTATTCTATTATCATCCATACAATTCTCCAATGACCATTTAAATGCCTTTAAGGTTGTGAGACTATTACTGTTGCAGGCAGGGCATTCCACACCCTTACTACACTCTGAGTAGAGAAACTATCTTTGACATCTGTCCTCAATTTAAAGCTATGTCCCCTCGTGTTCGCCATCACCATCTGAGGAAAAAGGCTCTCACTGTCCACCCTATCTAATTGTCTGATTATCTTGTATGTGTCTATTAAGTAACCTTTTAACCTTCTCTCTAACGAAAACAGCCTCAAGTCCCTCAGCCTTTCCTCAGAAGACCTTCCCTCCATTCAGGCAATATCCTGGCAAATCTCTTCTGCATCCTTTCCAATGCTTCCTGTAATACGATGACCAGAACTATAAGCAATACGCCAAGTGTGGCCGCACCACAGTTTTATACAGCTACAACATGACCTCATGGCCCCCAAATCTTTCTACTGATAAGACCAAACACACCATACGCCTGGTGGCAACTTTCAGGGATCTATATGCATTGACGCAGAGATCTCTCTGCTCCTCTACACTCCCAAGAATATGATCATTAGTCCAGTACTGTATGTTTCTGTTACTCCTTCCAAAGTGAATCATCTCACACTTTTCTGCATTAAACCCCTTTTGCCATCTCTCAGCCCAGCTCTGCAGCTTAACTATGTCCCTCTGTAACCTGCAACATTCTTCTGCACTATCCACAATCTTCTGGCACTATTCCTGCAAACATTGATGACATAAAGATCAAAGCCAAAGGTTATGCAGTCTCCCTAATTTCCCAGATAATCCTAGCATAAATCCCATTCGGCCCAGGAGACTTATCTCCTTCCACACTTTGCAGAATTGCTAACACCTCCTTATGAACCTCCATCCCTTCTAGTCTAATAGTCTGGATCTAAGTATTCTCCTCGACAACATTGTCTTTTTCCTGTGTGAATACTGACAAAATATTCATTTAGCACCTCTCCTATCTCTTCAGTTTCCACACACAACTTCCCACTACTGTCCTTATGTTATTCTAGTAATTATTTTATTCCTGACATACCTGTAAAAAGCTTTGGGGTTTTGCTTGATCCTACCTTCCAAAAACCTCTTATGACCCCTCCTGACTCTTAGCTCTCTCTTTAGGTCCTTTCTGGCTAACATGTATCTCTCAAGCACCCTAGCTGAGTCCTCACGTGTCATCTTAACAGAAGCTTCCTCCTTTTGCTTGACAAGATTCAACTTCTTTAGTAAACAATGGTTCCCTTGCCTGAACACTTCTTCCCTGCCTGACAGTTGCATACTTAGCAAGGACACGCAGTTGCTGTTCCTTGAACAAGCTCCACATTTCAATCGTGCCCAACCCCTACAGTTTTCTTCCCCATTTAAAGTCATGTGGTTGCATCTCAGTCAAATCATGCTCTTTTGCATTAGACCTGCTTTTCCATGTACTTTGCTTTCCTTCATTTGCTTATTGCCATGAACAATTATCGCATAATGGTCTGGTTTTTAAGCCTAATATGACAAACTCCTGCAGAGATATCCTGTAGCTGAGATAATTGACTTCTAACAACCACAACTATCTTCCTCCAAAAGAGAAAATGCTGGAAAATCTCTGCAGGATTGGCAGTATCTGTAAGGAGAGGAAAGAGCTGATGTTTCAAGTCTAACTGACCCTTTATCAAAGCTGACAAATATTCCTATTTGCCAGGTATGATTCCAACCAGCAGAGAATTTGCCTTCTGATACCCATTGATTCCAGTTTTACTAGGGCTCTTTGATACCACACTTGACAAATGTGGCTTTGATGTTAAGGGTTGTCACTCTCCCCTCACCGAACAGAATTCAGCTCTTTTGTCCATGTTTGAACCAAGGCTGTTATGAGGTCAGGAGCTGAGTGGCCCTGGTAGAACCCAAACTTAGTGTCACTGAACAAGTTATTACTGAGCGTGCTGCTGGATAGTACTGTTGATGTCACCTTCCATCACTTTATTGATGATTGGGAGTACACTGATGGGTGATAATTAACAGTGTTAGATTTGTCCTTTTTTTAGGTGTACTGCACATACATGGGCAATTTTCCACATTGTTATTGGATGCCATGTTGTCACTGTACTGGAACAGCTTGGCTGAGGGGGCGGCAAGTTCTGGAGCATAAGTCTTCAGGCCGCTTGCTGAAATGCTGTTAGGGCCCATAGCCTTTGCAGCACTTAGTGAGTTCAACCATTTCTTGAGTGAATTGAATTACTAAAGACTGGTATCTGTAATGCTGAGGATCACTGGAGGAGACTGAGATGGATCATCCACTTGACACTTCTGACTGAAGATTCCTGCAAATACTTCAGCCTTATGTTTTGCACTGTTTTGTTGTGCTCATTCCATCATTAAGAATGTGGATATTTGTGGAGCCTCTACCCTCAGCGAGTTACTTAAATGTCTGCAAACCTTAGATCTGATCTGTTGATTGTGGGACCACTTAGCTTTGTCTATTACGTGCTACTTGTGCTGTTTGATACCTTCATCAGGTTAATACCTCAGTTTTAGGAACACTTGGTGCTACTCCTGCCCTGCGCTTCTGCACTCTTCATTGAACCAGGATTGATTCCCTGGCTTGATGGTAATGATTGAGTGGGATATACTGGGCTATGAGGTTATAGATTGCGTGGGAACATGGTGGCTCAGTGGTTAGCACTGTTACCTCACAGTCACAGGGATCTGGGTTCAATTCCATCCTCAGTCAACTGTCAGAGGGGAGTTTGCATGTTCTCCCTATGTCTGTGGGTGCTCCAGTTTTCTTCCACAGCCCAAAGATGTGCAAATTAGGTGGAATGATCATGCTTAAACTGCCCATAGTGTTCAGGGTTGTGTAGGTTAGGTTAACCATGGAAAACATAGCGTTACAGGGTTGGGGATGGGTCTGGCTGGGATGTTCGTTGGAGAGTCAGTGTTGGGCCCAATGGCCTGTTTCCACACTGTAAGGATTCTATGGGAATTCTGTTCTTGATGGCCCACAGCGCCCAGTCTGGAGTTGCTGAATCTGTTCAAAGTCTGCCCCATTTAGCACAGTGTTAGAGCCACACAACTTGATAGAGGGTATTCTCAGTGTGAAGGTTGGACTTCATCTCCACAAGGACAAAGTGAGGACTGAAGATGCTGGAGATCAGAGCTGAAAGATGTGTTGCTTGAAAAGCGCAGCAGGTCAGGCAGCATCCAAGGAACAGGAGAATCGACATTTCAGGCATAAGCCCTTCTTCAGGAATGAGGAAGGTGTGCCAAGCAGGCTAAGATAAAAGGTAGGGAGGAGGGACTTGGAGGAGGGGCGTTGGGAATGCGATAGGTGGAAGGAGGTTAAGGTGAGGGTAATAGGCTGGAGAGGGGGTGGGGACGGAGAGGTCGGAAAGAAGATTGCAGGTCAAGAAGGCGGTGCTGAGTCCGAGGGTTGGGACTGAGATAAGGTGGGGGGAGGGGAAATGAGGAAACTGGAGAAATCTGAGTTCATCCCTTGTGGTTGGAGGGTTCCAAGGCGGAAGATGAGGGGCTCTTCCTCCAGGCGTCGTGTTGCCATGGTCTGGTGATGGAGGAGGCCAAGGACGTGCAGGTTCTTGGCGGAGTGGGAAGGGGAGTTAAAGTGTTCAGCCACGGGGCGGCTGTGCTGGTTGGTGCGAGTGTCCCAGAGGTGTTCTCTGAAACATTCCGCAATAGGCGGCCTGTCTCCCCAATATAGAGGAGGCCACATCGGATGCAGCAGATGCAGTAAATGATGTGTGAAGGTGCAGGTGAATTTGTGACGGATATGGAAGGAACCCTTGGGGACTTGGAGGGGGGAGGTGTGGGCACAAGTTTTGCATTTATTGCAGTTGCAGGGGAAGGTGCCGGGAGTGGAGGTTGGGTTGGTGGGGGGTGTGGACCTGATGAGGGAGTCGCGGAAGGAGTGGTCTTTCCGGAACGCTGATAGGGGAGGGGAGAGAAATATATCCTTGGTGGTGGGGTCTGTTTGGAGGTGGCGGAAATGACAAAGAATGATACAATGTATCTGGATGTTGGTGGAGTGGTAGGTGAGGACCAGTGGGGTTCTGTCCTGGTGGCAATTGGAGGGTCGGGGTTCAAGGGCAGAGGAGCGAGAAGTGGAGGAGATGCGGTGAAGAGCATCATCAACCACGTCTGAGGGGAAATTGCAGTCTTTGAAGAAGGAGGCCATCTGGGTTGTTCGGTATTGGAATTGGTCCTCCTGGGAGCAGATGCGGCGGAGGCGAAGGAACTGGGAATATGGGATGGCGTTTTTACAGGGGGCAGGGTGGGAAGAAGTGTAATCTAGATAGCTGTGGGAGTCAGTCGCCCGAGATAGAAATGGAGAGGTCTAGAGAGGGGAGGGAGGAGTCTGAGATGGTCCAGGTAAATTTGAGGTCGGGGTGGAAGGTGTTAGTAAAGTGGATGAACTATTCAACTTCCTCGTGGGAGAACAAGGTCGCGCCGATACAGTCATCGATGTAGCAGAGGAAAAGGTGGGGGGTGGTGCCATTGTAGCTGCGGAAGATGGACTGTTCCACATATCCTACGAAGAGGCAGGAATAGGTGGGGCCCATGCGGGTGCCCATGGCTACACCTTTGGTTTGGAGGAAGTGGGAGGATTGGAAAGAGAAGTTGTTCAGAATGAGGACCAGTTCAGTCAGTCGAAGGAGGGTGTCAGTGGAAGGGTACTGGTCGGTTCGGCAGGAAAGGAAGAAGCAGAGGTCTTTGAGGCCTTCGTGTTGGGGGATGGAAGTGTTTGGGACTGGATGTCCATGGTGAAGTTAAGGCGTTGGGGGCCGGGGAAGCAAAAATCATGGGGGAGGTGGAGGGCGTGGGTGCTGTCCCGAACATAGGTGAGGAGTTCTTGGACCAAGGGGGACAGGACCGTGTTGAGGTATGCAGAGATGAGTTCAGTGGGGCAGGAGCAGGCTGAGACACTGGGTCAGCCGGGGCAGTCGGGTTTGTGGATTTTAGGCAGGAGGTAGAAACGGGTGGTGCAGGGTTGTGGGACTATGAGGTTGAAGGCGGTGGATGGGAGATCCCCTGAGGTGATGAGGTTAGGGATGGTCTGTGAAATGATGGTTTGGTGGTGGGAGGTGGGGTCATGGTCAAGGGGGCAGTAGGAGGAGGTGTCCGCGAGCTGGGATTTAGCCTCAGCAGTGTAAAGATCGGTGCGCCAAACTACCACCACGCCTCCCTTGTCTGCCGGTTTGATAGTGAGGTTGGGGTTGGAGTGGTGGGCTGCACGTTCCGAGGGTGAGCCATTGGAGTGGGTAAGAGGTGGACATGTTGAGGCGGTTAATGTCGCCACAGCGGCAGTTGGCTATGAAGAGATCAAGGGCAGGTAAGAGGCCAGCACGGGGTGTCCAGGTGGATGGGGTGTGTTGGAGGTGGGAGAAGAGGTCGTCAGACGGTGGGCGAGAATCCTGGTTGGAGAAGAAGGCGGAGGAAGAATTGTTCGATTTCTCACCGCATGTTGAACTCGTTAATCCGGGAGCGTATGGGGATGAAGGTGAGGCCTCTGCAGAGGACTGATCTTTCATCCTCAGAGAGGGGGAGGGATGATGAAAATACGGCAGGGCTGGGAGCTAGGACCTGGTGTAGGGCTGGAGCTGGGTGTGGGGGCGGAGCTGGGTGTGGGGGCGGAGTTGGACGTGGGGGAGGGGATCGGCGGGAGGGCGGAGACGCATACGGTGTGGTCGTTGTGCAGGTGAGTGATGTCACTGGGGGTGGAAGTAGATGCGGCCACGGCAACTCCGGGGGCGGAAGTGGCTGTGGCGACAGCAGAAACGGTGTTGTTCCCGTGGCTGTGAACCCTCCAGCAACAGAGCTCCCTCCAGATCCTCTGCTCCACGCTTGCAGCCATGCGCCGTTATCTACATTCCCTGCAGTCAGCCCTACCCCAGCTCAGGACAATACTCTCACAGACCTGCACAGGACCTCTACTGTTCTTCACAGAAGAATCCATACACTAAACAAACAGCCATATCGGAAATTAAAGACAGTTAAGTACCAAAAACTTTCATGTACTTACCCCCACACTCCGGATTCCTCAACTGTTCCATTATCTTCCACCAGCCTCTGGAACCGCTCGGGCGTCATTATCCATGCGGCTGCTGCAGCAACCACCGCCACGAACCATGACGTCACTTCCGTCCCCACCGACCATGCAGCCTCCGTGATCACCGCCCAGACAACCGCCTCCACTATCACCAGGAAGACCATCGCTGACAGATTCGCGGACTCCGCAGGGTCCACAGCCACCAGGGACAACACCGTTTCTTACCCGCCCTCGATCTCTTCATAGCCAACTGCCGTCGCGACATTAACCGCCTCAACCTGTCCACCCCTCTTACCCACTCCAACCTCTCACCCTCGCAACGTGCAGCCCACCACTCCAACCCCAACCTCACTATCAAACCGGCAGACAAGGGAGGCGCGGTGGTAGTTTGGCGCACCGATCTTTACACTGCTGAGGCTAAATGCCAGCTCGCGGACACCTCCTCCTACTGCCCCCTTGACCATGACCCCACCTCCCACCACCAAACCATCATCTCCCAGGCTATCCATAACCTCATCACCTCAGGGGATCTCCCATCCACTGCCTCCAACCTCATAGTCCCACAACCCCGCACTGCCTGTTTCTACCTCCTGCCCAGAATCCACATACCTGACTGCCCCGGCCAACCCATTGTCTCAGTCTGCTCCTGCCCCACCGAACTCATCTCTGCCTACCTCAACACGGTCCTGTCCCCTTTAGTCCAAGAACTCCCCACCTATGTTCTGGACAGCACCCACGCCCTCCACCTCCTCCATGATTTTTGCTTCCCCGGCCCCCAACGTCTTATCTTCACCATGGGCATCCATTCCCTATACACCTCCATCCCCCATCATGAAGGCCTCAAAGCCCTCTGCTTCTTCCTTTCCTGCCGAACCAACCAGTACCCTTCCACAGACACCCTCCTTCGACTGACTGAACTGGTCCTCACTCTGAACAACTTCTCTTTCCAATCCTCCCATTTCCTCCAATCCTCCCACTTCCTCCAAACCAACGGAGTAGCCATGGGCTCCACCTATGTCTGCCCCTTCATCGGATATGTGGAACAGTCCATCTTCCGCAGGTACATTGGCACCACCCCCCCACCTTTTCCTCCGCTACATCAATGGGTGTATCGGCGTTACCTTGTTCTCCCACGAGGAGGTTGAACAGTTCATCCATTTTAACAACACCTTCCACCCCGACCTCAAATTTACCTGGACCGTCTCACACTTCTCCCTCCCCTTCCTAGACCTCTCCATTTCTATCTCGGGCGACTGACTCAACACGGACATTTACTATAAACGCCATCCTATATTACCAATTCCTTCGCCTCCGCCTCATCTGCTCCCAGGAGGACCAATTCCAATACCGAACGACCCAGATGGCCTCCTTCTTCAAAGACCGCAATTTCCCCTCAGACGTGGTTGATGATGCTCTTCACCGCATCTCTTCCACTTCCCGCTCCTCCACCCTTGAACCCCGACCCTCCAATCACCACCAGGATAGAACCCCACTGATCCTCACCTACCATCCCACCAACCTCCAGATACATCGTATCATTCTTTGTCATTTCCGCCACCTCCAAACAGACCCCACCACCAAGGATATATTTCCCTCCCCTCCCCTATCAGCTTTCCAGAAAGACCACTCCCTCCGTGACTCCCTCGTCAGGTCCACACCCCCCACCAACCCAACCTCCACTCCCGGCACCTTCCCCTGCAACTGCAAGAAATGCAAAACTTGTGCCCACACCTCTCCCCTCACTTCCCTCCAAGGCCACAAGGGTTCCTTCCATATCTGTCATAAATTCACCTGCACCTCCACACACATTATTTACTGCACCCAATGTAGCCTCCTCTACATTGGGGAGACAGGCTGCCTACTTGCAGAATGTTTCAGAGAACTCCTCTGGGACACCCGGACCAACCAACCCAACCGCCCCGTGGCTGAACACTTTAAAATCCCCTCCCACCCCACCAAGGACATGCAGGTCCTTGGCCTCCTCCATCGCCAGACCATGGCAACACGATGCCTGGAGGAAGAGTGCCTCATTTTCTGCCTAGGAAATCTCCAACCACAAGAGATGAATGCAGATTTCTCCCGCTTCCTCTTTTCCTTCCCCCCACCTTATCTCAGTCCCAACCCTCGGACTCAGCACCGCCTTCTTGACCTGCAATCTTCTTCCCAACCTCTCCACCCCACCCCCTCTCCGGCCTATCACCCTCACCTTAACCTCCTTCCATGTATCGCATTCCCAACGCCCCCCCCCCCCCCACCCCCCTCAAGTCCCTCCTCTCTACCTTTTATCTTAGCCTGCTTGGCACACCTTCCTCATTCCTGAAGAAGGGCTTATGCCCGAAACGTCGATTCTCCTGCTCCTTGGATGCTGCCTGACCTGCTGCGCTTTTCCAGCAACACATTTTTCAGCTTCATCTCCACAAAGAGAGTGTGGTGATAACTCTTACTAAGTAATTTAGGTATCTTGAGTTTTTTTTAAAAACAAACATATATAGTATTCTAGAACAAGACAATGCTTTGTATTAATACGTTATCTTTAAAATAAGCCATTTTTAGACTGAGTCTCATTTAACAATCTCAGACAGGAGACAATCTAAATTATGAGTAGCAGCCATGACTACCTCACTGGATTGTTTTTTCAGGCAAAGTTAGAGAGATTTTTGAACAGTAAAGGAATTAAGGGTTATGATGAGCAGCTGGGTAAGTGGAGCGGAGTCCACAAAATGATCAGCCATGATGATAATTTCCCCGTCTAATTCTATTTTGATTTAATCCCTGCCCTCCCCTTCACTGTTTGATCACGCAGCGTTGCCCTTTGATGTGAAGGGCACTGCTTGTCACTGGCCACTCGGGTGTTTCTTTTCTTCCTGGTGGTGGAAATTGAATAAAGATTCGTGCACCTTGAACCTTTTTCTGTGTCTCACACCTGCACACACACAACATGGGTGCGGGGGGGGAAAATAAGCACTACCGCAGTTAGGCAGTAGTGTAGGGGGTAAAATAAAAAGGGAAAAAAAGATCAGCCATGATCTTATGAAATGGTGGAGCAGGCACGAGGGGACAGATGGCCTACTCCTCCTATTTCTTATATTCTTATGTAATCTTTAATTAAGTGGCAGGGTGGAGGGACCAGTGATAATCACAAAGGGACTATAGATTAAGAGTCTGTAGAGAAAACTCCTTTGGTGAAGTGGTAGTGTCCCCGCCTGGGGAATGTTTCAGAGAACACCTCTGGGACACCCGCACCAACCGGCCACCTGGGTTCATTGGTGTTCAATAACATCCCTGAACCGGTTGAGTAAAAGGTAAGTTAAATTTTTCAAAAACTCTGGGTCTGAGTCCTCGTGGTTCAGTGATAATATCCCTACCTATGAAGCAGGAGGCCTGGGAGATTGGACCACATCCTAAAGGAAGTTGATTGCCTTCTGGAAAAGGAAAGGTGCCTGGAGAGATGAGCAGAGGAATGGACTTGGGGCCCTATGTTAGTGCTGCTGCCTGGAACCCCCCCCACCCCCCCGGACTGTTCGTGGGTGCTCCACCTGGGGCTCCCTCAGACTATTGTTGCTGCCTGGAGCCAACCCTAAAATTGTGGCCAGTACTGCCGGGGGCATCTTGACTTGCCTGATTCAGCACCTAAAGTAAATCCACAGAGACTGCTATCCATCATTCTTTATTTACACATGGAGAGTCCTGCTGCCTCAGAGCCACCTCACAGAGTGAACAGAACCCCTGACACTCCTGTTTATTTCTGTGAGCCAGGGCTCCCTGAATGAACCAATTTGACAGCCCCACTCAGGTAACTCATTCCATAAGGTCCACTTGGCTAACCTTGTTACAATCAGTACAGCACCCTAAAAAATAAACCTATGATGACCTCAATGATGCATTTGCCTAAGGTGGAGTCTATCTGTGCTTATGCTTGTGTAACTACTGTTGCTTCTGTTCCTGCAGTGGCTCTATCACCCTTCAGGCTCCTCAGAAAGAGCCTGGGGCTTAAAAGTTATGCCAACCCAGATATGACCATCGAGGTCTGCATTAAGGTGATGGTCAGTGTTGTTGGTCCATCTGCATCATGATGTCTCTAAGATGTATGGGAAGACATCTTTTTCCTATGTACCAAGTGGGCCTGGTCTTAGAGAAGGGGCTCATTGTGAATGGACCTTGTTGCCATAGACCCTCTGGAAGTCACAGCACTGAGGGTCATGATTTCCAAAGTCCTGCCTTTTGTTGCCAGTGAGCTCCTCCTCCCCAATTTGCAGCTGAGGTGAGGTCAGGAATTTTGCCCATACTATTCGGTCTGAAGAAAAGTAGCATCCAATATATCTACTCCTTCCAATGTCAGGTCTTTATTCACCTGACCTCTCCCTCGAGAAGAGCCTCCTGCATGGTCATGGCCGAGTGGGCTCTCCCGTAGCTGAATTCCCATCGACCCTCGGAAAAACCGGAGCCTTGTGAGGGCCATGGCACGGGTATCGCAACCCTTACTGGTTCTTCAAGAGGTATTTTCCTCCCTCCCAGACTGTTTTACCGGGCTCCTCAGTCTTGGGGGAGGACCATTTCCCTGAGGGATCAGGGGACCCAGTATTTGGAGAGGAGCAGGCACCCAGACTCTCCACCATCCAATATCCAGATGTGGAATATCCCTGAAAGAGTCCACCGAGGAAACCCCTGCTGGTAACCCTGGGGGTGGTGTTGCTGGGAGAACAGAGTTAGTTGGTGGCTTCACAGTGGGGAAGGGCTGGTGGCAGAGGACGACCATCCAGCAGAGGTTGTGGGCTGGATGGTGGGCACTGGGGATGACGCGGGAGTCAGTCTCCACCGAGGCTTTGGATTCACTGGTATCCCCCACTTAGTTTCCCCTTATCACCATTGGACCTCTGCCATGTTCTGGCAAAAAGTCTCTTCTCACGAGAGAGTCCATCTGGCTCTGGAGTGCTGGCATGATTTCAAACTGGGACTTCTGGTCCATCTGGGCAACTCACAGTGCACCTGGAATAGCCAGAAGCCAGGTGGGCGTTCAGAACATTTCTTGATGGACTCATGAGGGAGGCAAGGGCCCTGTGTGCCCTTCTTTCCTTCCTCCATGCACTGAGTAGTTTTAAATTTGGTGATGGTGGCCCAGTGTTGTTGACATAAAGACTGTCATAGCCACCCTCAACATCAGTGGCAGGAAGTCACAATGCAGATTCCAGAAGTTCTTGGTCCTCCAGAACAGGAGGTATGCAGTGTGCTTCTTGTAACAAACTCATACCACCTGGGAGACAGACACATCTGGCTCCTGGGGCAGCAAAGGGGGGAGGGGGGGGGTCAACATGAGTCACTTTGCCACCAGTTCCAGCTATATTGTTGGACCCACATATTCAGCTAGAGATTTTGTTGGTCAAACACTGCAGTTTTCCCTCCCATGTGGTCAACGATGCCTTCCTCCACTTCCCGCTTCTCTGCCCTAGAACCCCATTTCTCCAGTCGCAAAAAGGACAACACCCCTGGTCCTCACTTTCTACCCCACCAACCTCCAGATACATTGCATCATCCTCCATCATCTCCGCCACCTACAAACAGACCCCATCACCAGGGATTTCCCTCCCTTTCCCTATGTGTGCTCTGGAGAGACCATTCCCTCCAAGACTCCCTTGTAAGGTCCACATACCCGTCCAACCAGCCCTCCACTTCTGGCACCTTCCCTTGCCACTGCAAGCAGTGCAAAACCTGCACCCACACTGCCCCCTCATCTCCGTCCAAGGCTCCAAAGGATCCTTCCACATCGGACAGAAATTTACTGTCATCCACTGTGTCCATTGCTCTCGATGTGATCTCTACACAGGGGAGACAGGGCGCCAATTTGCGGAATGTTTCAGAGACACATGCAGTAAACAACCCCACCACCCTGTGGCCAAACATTTTAACTCCCACTCTGCCAAAGACATCCATTCCTGGGTCTCCTCCACTGCCAAACCCTAACCATCTGACATCTGGAGGAAGAACACCTCATCATCCATCTTAGGACCCTCCCACTACACGGGATCAATGTGGTTTCACCTGTTTCCTCATTTCCCCTCTCCCCACCTTATCCCAGATCCAACCTTCAAACTTGGCACCAACCTCTTGAATTGTCCTACCTGTGCATCTTCCTTCCCACCTATCTGCTCCACCCTCCTCTCCGATCTATCACCTTCACTCCCACCTTCTTCTACAGGCATTTCCAGCCCCACCTCCCCTTCCAATGTATCTTTCAGCCCCCCTTGGGCCACCCCCTCATTCCTGATGAAGGATTTATGCTTGAAACAGCATCTCTCCTGCTCCTCGGATGCTGCCTGACCTGCAGTGCTTTTCCAGCACCACACTCTGGACTCTTATCTCCAGCATCTGCAGTCCTCACCTTCTTCTGGTCAACAAGACAGTGCCAGGCCATTTGCTTCTCCTGACAATGTCATAGAGGTGCACAGCATGGAAACAGACCCTTTGGTCGAACTCATTTATACTGACCAGATATCTTAACCTAATCTAGTCCCATTTGCCAGCACTTGGCCCACATCCCTCTAAACCCTTCCTATTCATTTACCAATCCAGATGCCTTTTAAATGTTGTAATTGTGCCAGTCTCCACCTCTTCCTCTGGCAGTTCATTCCATACATGCACCACCCTCTGTGCGAAAAAAATTGCCTCTTAGGTCCCTTTTCAATCTTTCCCTCTCACGACACCTTTATGCCACCTAATTTTGAACTCCCCCTATCCAGGGAAATAATCTTGTCTATTCACCATATTCATGCACCTCATGATTTTATAAACCTCTATAAAATCACCCCTCAGCCTCCGATGCTCCAAGGAAAACAGCCTCAGCCAGTCAGCCTCACCCTATAGCTCAAATTCTCAAACCCTGGCAACATCTTTTCTGAACCCTTTCAAGTTTCACAATATCCTTCCAATGGGAGGGAGACCAGAATTGCACGCAATATTCCAACAGTAGCCGAACCAATGTCCTACACAGCCGCGACATGACCTCCCAACTCCTATACTCAATGTTCTGACCAATAAAGGAAAGCATACCAAACGCCTTCTTCACTATCCTATCTACTTGTGACTCCACTGTCAAGGAACTATGAACCTGCACTGCAAGGTCTCTTTGTTCAGCAACACTCCCCGGGAACTTAGCATTGAGTGTATCAGACCTGTTCTGATTTGCCTTTCTAAAATGCAGCACCTCACATTTATCTAAATTAAACTCCATCTGCCACTCCTCACCCCATTGGCACATCTGATCAACATCCCATTGTACTCTGAGATAACCTTCGCTGATCATGACAGCTCCAATTTTGGTGTCATCTGCCAACTTACTAACTATACATCTTATCACATCCAGATTATTTATATAAATGATGAAAAGTAGATGGCCCAGCACCGATCCTTGTGGCACTCCACTGGTCACAGGCCTCCAGTCTGGAAAACAACCCTCCACCACCACCCTCTGTCTTTTACCTTTGAGCTAGTTCTGTATCCAAATGGCTAGTTCTCCCTGTATTCCGCGAGATCTAACCTTGCTAACCAGTCTATCGTGAGGAACTGTGTCGAATGCCTTACTGAAGTCCAAATAAATCAAGTCCAATACTCTGCCCTCATAAATCCTCTTTGTGACTTGCCAAAAATGCAATCAAGTTAATGAGACTCAAAGTCATGTTGACTATCCATGATCAGTCCTTGCCTTACCAAACACATGTAAAACCTGTCTTTCAAGTTTCCCTCCAACAACTTGCCCACCACCGATGTCAAGCTCACCAGTCTATAATTCCCTGGCTGGGACGGGGGAGTGCAGTGCTTCACTTTGTGAACTTATATGCTCCTCTGGTTGGGCCAAGGCAAATGCACCTCTTTGGAGAAGTGTTTGCTCACCTCACCTCCATTATCAATGGCTAGTGCGTTGTCATTGGGGGGTTGGGGGGGGGAGTTGAGGGTGGGCCAGAGGGCAGGGACTATGGCAGTGCCCAGCCTGGTTTGGCATCAGGGCACAGGCTGAGGGACTTGGTCAAGGCCTTTGACCTGGTGGACGTCTGACGAAATCCCCATCCTGACTCTATTGCCTTCGTGAGGCCTGGGGTCAGAGTGTCGAGAATCGACTGCCTGTACATTTCATGGGCATACACATTTGAATTATATAGTTTGAAGGGATTAATCGAGTCTCTAATTTGATTGATCTCACCTCATTTAAACTAATTTAAATTATCCAAGTGTCCTTTTTAAACTGACAATAGCCAGGAAAAAATGGTGAATCAAATGTACTTAATCTGATCGACTTTCAATTTGTAAAGCCAGTTGGTTCAAACAAAGACAAAAGAGCTAAACTCCAGAATGTGAATCTTTGATCTCTCTTGATATAAAGCCCTCATTAGACCAGGTGTGGCGTCAAGGAACTTGATAAAGCAAAGTCAATGGAAATGAAGGGAAGGTTTAGAGTCATACCAAGCACAAAGGAAGGGATGGGAATGGGGGAGGGTTGTTTGTTGGAATCAAATCATCTCAGCCCAGGACATCAAGTAGTGTCTGAGGCGTAGTCATTTTCAGCTGCTTCATCAATCACCTTTCCGCTGTCATAAAGTTGGAAATGTGGATATTTGCTGCTGATTTCACAGTATTCAGCACCATTCCTTGCTTCTCAGATGTTGAAGCATGCCATGTCCAATTGTAGCAAGTCCTGGACAGCATCCAGTTTTGAGTTGTCAATAGACAATAGACAATAGACAATAGATGCAGGAGTAGGCCATTCTGCCCTTCGAGCCTGCACCGCCATTCAATATGATCATGGCTGATCATTCCTAATCAGTATCCTGTTCCAGCCTTATCTCCATACCCCTTGACTCCACTATCTTTAAGAGCTCTATCCAATTCTTTCTTAAATGAATCCAGAGACTGGGCCTCCACTGCCCTCTGGGGCAGAGCATTCCACACAGCCACCACTCTCTGGGTGAAGTAGTTTCTCCTCATCTCTGTCCTAAATGGTCTACCCCGTATTTTTAAGTTGTGTCCTCTGGTTCGGCATTCCCCCATCAACGGAAATATGTTCCCTCCTGCCAGAGTGTCCAGTCCTTTCATAATCCTATACGTTTCAATCAGATCCCCTCTCAGTCTTCTAAACTCAAGGGTATACAAGCCCAGTCGCTTCAGTCTTTCCGTGTAAGGCAATCCTGCCATTCCAGGAATTGACCTCGTGAACCTACGCTGCACTTCCTCAATAGCCAGAATGTCTTTCCTCAAATTTGGAGACCAGAACTGTACACAGTACTCCAGGTGTGGTCTCACCAGGGCCCTGTACAGCTGCAGAAGCACCTCTTTGCTTCTATACTCAATCCCTCTTGTTATGAAGGCCAGCATGCTATTAGCCTTCTTCACGACCTGCTGTACCTGCATGCTTGCCTTCATTGACTGGTGGACAAGAACACCCAGATCTCTCTGAACAGCCCCTTTACCTAATTTGATACCATTGAGGTAGTAATCTGCCTTCCTGTTCTTGCCACCAAAGTGGATAACCAGACATTTATCCACATTAAACTGCATCTGCCATGCATCTGCCCACTCACCTAACTTGTCCAGGTCACCCTGTAATCCCCTAACATCCTCATCACATTTCACCCTACCACCTAGCTTTGTGTCATCAGCAAATTTGCTAATGTTATTGCTGATACCATCTTCTATATCATTTACATATATTGTAAAAAGCTGCGGTCCCAGCACGGATCCCTGCGGTACCCCACTGGTCACTGCCTGCCATTCTGAAATGGAGCCGTTAATCACTACCCTTTGTTTCCTATTAGCCAACCAATTCTCTATCCAATCTAGTACTTTGCCCCCAATCCCGTGCGCCCTAATTTTACTCACTAACCTCTTGTGTGGGACTTTATCAAAAGCTTTCTGAAAGTCCAGGTACACTACATCCACTGGATCTCCCTCGTCCATCTTCCGAGTTACATCCTCAAAAAATTCAAGAAGATTAGTCAAGCATGATTTCCCCTTCATAAATCCATGCTGACTTTGTCCTATCCTGTTACTATTATCCAGATGTGTCAAGTAAAATTCACATCACACAATTGCCAGGCGATGACTATCTCCAACAAGAGAGAATCTAACTATTGTCCCTTGTCAACAGAATTACCATCACTGGATCCTACATTATTAACATCTTGGGGATTACCTCAGACAAGAAACTGAACTGGACCAGCCACATAAACTGCCACTTTGACAAGAGCAGGACAAAGGTAAGGTATTATGTGGTGAGTAACTTGCCTCCTGACTCCCCAAAGCCAGTCCACCATTGATAAGGCACACATCAGGAGTGTGATGGAATACTCCCCATTAGCCTAGATGGGTGCAGCACCAACAACACTCAAACATTCAGAGGCTAGGAATCCTACAGCAAGTAACTCATCTCCTGCCTCCTCAATGCCTGTTCACAATCAACAAAGCATGCAAGGATATGGGTTAAGTGCTGGAAAGTAGGATTAGAACAGTTTAGTGTTTTATTTTGAATGGTGGCAACTCAATGGGCCAGAGCCTTTTTCTGTGCTATAGACCTCTATGAATTTAATAAATCACAAGTGCAGAGTGTGACAGCAAGTTTTCAGATAGCTTAACTCAACTCAGTACCTCACACTGAAACAAGTATAGATATTCCTGTACCCACTGAAAGAGAAGTTTATACTCGAGAAGTTATAGTGAAGCCCCTTTCTCCAGTTTGTGTTCAAAATAATCTTTTCTTTTCATGAAACAGAAGGCTGAGCCCAAGTCCAACACCAGAGATTTTATGAGATAATTAAAGCTGACACTTTCAATGCAGCACTGAATCAGACTGCAATGTAGACAATAATGAGATGGAGAATTTTAGACTGTTGTCTTCCTGTTCAAGAGTGTGTAGTAGAGTCATAGAGCTGTACAGCATAGAAACAGAACCTTTAGTCCAACTCGTCCATGCTGACCAGATATCCTAAATTAATCTAATTTCATTTTCCAGTATTTGGCCCATATCCCTTCAAACCCTTCCTATTCATAGACCTATCCAGATGCCTTTTAAATGTTGTAATTGTACCAGCCTCCACCACTTCCTCTGGAAGCTTGTTCATATATGCACTACCCTCTGCATGAAAAAGTTGCACTTTAGGTCCCTATTAAATTTTTCTTCTCTCACCTTAAACCTGTGCCCTCTAGTTTGGACCCTCGCAACCCGGGGTAAAAGCCATTGTCAACTCAATCTATCCATGCCCCTTATGATTTTTTTAAACCTCTAAAACATCACCACTCAGTCTCCAACACTTGAGGGAAAATAGCCCCAACCTATTCAGCCTTTCCCTGTAGCTCAAACCTTCTAATCCTGGCAACAGCCTTGTGAATCTTTTCTGAATCCCTTCAAGTTTCACAGCATCCTTCCTATAGCAGGGACACCAGAACTGCACGAGTATTCCAAAAGTGGCCTAACCAATCATTCAACTCCTGGAGTGTTCTCTCTAGAATTTGATTTCTCTTTGGTTTGCCTTTACTTCCTTTGCATTCATCTCAGGGTAAATTAGTCCAAAGCTATCATCCCATTCCACTAATGCGTTGGCCTTCCAAAGAAATCCTAAGGAAGCACATACTTCCTATGCATATGCTATCCTCCAGCTGAGAATGCTGTTGGAGATTAATGCCTTGGGTGGAAAAAGGAAGGGAGGGAGAGTAGGAGTTGTTTGAAAAAAGTGAATAGTTCATGAATTTGACCAGTTTGTCAATCAAGTAAACTTGTGGAAGGTGTGGTGGTGGAGATGAAGAGATATAGAATGAAGGGCTTAGCTGTCTCAGAATTCCAGCAGTAGCTACTGAGCAAATACATAAACAAGTATGTTAGTATGCTGTCAGATCACATGGAACTGGAACCCAACTGAGTAGAGTTCCAGATTTGACCTTGTACTATGTCCTGTATATATTTTATTCACCTCATGAAAGCTGTCAGTGTTCCCTATGTCAATATAGACAGCTTTCTCTCAACAATCAGATGTGAGCTTACCACAACTGAGGCCCTTTAATGATCTTTAATAGTGCCTGCTTTCCCACATCCTAACTGGTGAGTTGTCCATGGAACATGAATGTAATGCTGGCCACTTGGTATTGTGTAAAGGGCTTGTGGACCTGGGAGCAATTTTGTGATAACGTTACAAAGCTGCTCCTCACTGGGTATAAATAGTACAGTGTGGGCAAAATTAAACAAAGAGAAAAGGTGAGCAGACCAACTGGCATTAGATGGCAGAGGTTATGGAATTGTCTTATGGAATGTCAAGAGCCTGGCATCTCTCTGAATATCAAGTATTGTGGTTTTAATCTGATTATGTAGTAAGCAGTATTATAAGGAAGCCCAAACCTGAGGACTGCTGCCTTGCCTTCTCCTTCAACCAAAATAGACCTGCTGAGTTTCTCCAGCATGTTCTGTTTTGTTTCAGATCTCCAGCAGCAACAGTTCACCTTTTTATCTCCTCATCCAGTCTGTCTTGAACACAAAATCATGGTTGTGAGTATAAAACCACAAGACAAAAGAAATGGCGTTACTCTGCACATGAGGGGTGAAATCAGAAAACTGAGCTGGTCTCCCCAACTAACTTCACAATGCGGCTTTCTATTGTACAAAATCTGGACGCAGCCTGCAATGCCAACAGGTGCCACTGGGTGGCAGATTATTACAACCTTTCTCATAGGACCAGAGGACAGCCAGAATTGCAGGGACAAGTTTAATTCAAACAATGGGGATGGGGTTTCTTGACATGTTTAGTCGGTTAGCTTTGATTTAATGATATCATTTTGCTGTGCTGGAAACGCCATCCTATTTTCAGCCTTGGCTATGCAGAGACTGCTGTTTTACCTCTTGAGGCAGAAGGCTGAGTTTGAGTCTCACGGGAGAGATTTCATGAGATAATTGAAGTTGACACTCTCACTGAGACTGAAAAATATTTTCAAGGCATTAAGGGAACAGCTAAAGTGGACAGCTTATGGAATTTTGTGAATAGAGAGAACAAACTAAAGATTAAACAAGATCTTTCTGGAATGAAATTCATGAAAAGGCTGATACATTGAAAGGAAAGAGAAAAAAAGTTTGGAACTTGTTGCCTGAAATGGCAAGATGCCAGATAGGATAAGGGAAAAGGCAGGATATGCTGCAAGATTATGATCTACATGTTCTTGTTCCAATGATCAACATCAGTGAAGTACTTTTAAATGTAGTCACTCTTGTTCTCTGCAGCCAATTTGAATTCCCACGAACTTGATAACCTGAATCTGTATCTTCTCCTGTCAACATTCTGGGGGGTTATCATTGAATGGAAACAACAGCAGGTCAGAAGTTAGGAATCCTGCAATGAGTAACTCACCTCCTGACTCCCTAAAACCTGTCCACCATCTACATGTTGGGAGTGTGATGGAATACTCCCCATTGAGAAGATGGGTGCAGCTCCAGTTACACTCAAGAAGCTTGACACTTTCAGGACTGAACACTTATCCAGGGAAAAGCAGTTTGCTTTTTTGGACCACATCCACAAACATCCACTCCCTCCATCACTGATGCTCAGTAGCAGCAGTGTATATCATCCACAAGATGTATTGCAAAAATTCTTCAATGTTCCTTAGACACCAAGGCCATGACCACTACCATCAAGATGGACAAGGGTGAGGGGGTGGGGGGGAATTCAAGATGGCGGTGATCTAATAAGTCTGCCTTGCTGAGCTCTGCACCACAACCCAGGCAAAGTGATGCTTTTACTTTCCCTTTTTAGAAAAATCGGCAGTCATAAGTCCCCAGAATCTTTATACATTATTTTTAGCTATTAGAGAAGATGACCATAGGAAAAGAGTCGTGTGGATTGCAACAAGCAGGGCATCCCCCTGCTGTAATGGATCCGCCCATGGCCGCAATGCCGACTTCGCGGAAGCTCCTTTGAACTTACCTGTGCAGGAGAGCCTGGTTTCGGAGTTCGGTAAACTCCGCGAGAAGATCCATCGAATCAGCGATGGAGGAGACCTAGACTATGCTGGAACCGATCTCAGCCATGCGCAAAAGCATGAAGAGGAGATCCAGTGTCTCAAGACTGCATCGCCAAATAGCAAACTAATGCCATTTACAAGTTCGTTGATGACACCACCATAGTCGGTTGAATCTCAGATGGTGACGAAACAGACTACAGACGGGAGGTGGAAGACCTGGACAAATGGTGCGTTGAGAACAACCTAGCTCACAATGCTGGCAAAACCAAGGAACTAATTATTACCTTTTGGCGATATGTTACTCATGCCCTCCTGACACATTAGCAATACAGAGGTGGAATGAGTGGAAAGTGTCAAGCTCCTGGTAGTGGTCACCCACAACAAGCTTTCTTGGACTCTTCATGTGGACGTACTGGTTACAAAGGCCTAACAACATCTTTTCTTCCTCAGGTAGGTGAGGAAATTTGGCGTTACGGTGAATACCCTTGCCAACTTTTATAGGTGCGGCATCGAGAGCATTCTGTCTGGTTGTATCATTACCTGGTATGGCAACTGTACCATTCAAGATCGGAGGCGGTTACAGAGAGTGGTGGACTCGGCCTGGACAATCACAAACGCCAACCTCCCATCTATAGAATCCATCAACCAGGCCCACTATCAAGGAAAGACTGCCACCGTTCTCAAAGATCCATCTACAAGCTGGAGGAGGGGTTAAATGACCTGGAGGAGGGGCTAGAAGGTTGGGTAAGCAAGTTTGCGGATGATATGAAAATCGGTGGAGTTGTTGACAGTGAGGAAGGATGTGTCAGGTTACAGTGGGAGATAGATAAGCTGCAGAGCTGGCAGAAAGGTGGCAAATGGAGTTCAATGTAGCTAAATGTAAGGTGATTCACTTTGGTAAGAGTAACAAAAGGATGGGGTACTGGGCTAATGGTCGGATACTTGGCAGTGTGGATGAACAGAGGGATCTTGGTGTCCATGTACACAGATCTTTGAAAGTTGCCACCCAGGTAAATAGTGTGGTGAAGAAGGCATATGGCGTACTGGCTTTTATTGGTAGAGGAATTGAGTTCCGGAGTCCTGAGGTCATGTTACAGTTGTGTAGGACTCTGGTGCGGCCGCATATGGAGTATTGTGTGCAGTTTTGGTCGCCATACTATATGAAGGATGTGGAGGCACTGGGACGGGTGCAGAGGAGGTTTACCAGGATGTTGCCTGGTATGGTAGGAAGATCGTATGAGGAAAGGCTGAGGCACTTGGGGCTGTTCTCATTGGAGAAATGAAGGTTTAGGGGTGACTTGATAGAGGTGTACAAAATGATTAGGGGTTTAGATAGGGTTGACCATGAGAACCTTTTTCCACATATGGAGTCAGCTATTACAAGGGGGCATAGCTTTAAATTAAGGGGTGGTAGGTATAGGACAGATGTTAGGGGTAGGTTCTTTACTCAGCGAGTCGTGAGTTCATGGAATGCCCTGCCAGTAGCAGTGGTGGACTCTCCCTCTTTATGGGCATTTAAACGGGCATTGGATAGGTATATGGAGGATAGTGGGCTAGTGTAGGTTAGGTTGGCTTGGATCGGCGCAACATCGAGGGCCAAAGGGCCTGTACTGTGCTGTATTCTTCTATGTTCTATGTTCTAATCTCCACCATCGGGGAGAAGGTACAGAAGTCTCAGCACACGCACCAGCCAGTTTCGAGACAGTTTCTACCCTACTGTTGTAAGAATACTGAATGAAGTCACAAACTCTTAACATTCACCTGTTTCTATGTTTTTGATTTTTGCCACTATTTACATATTATTTATTGTCTATGCTACTTAACTGTGTGATCTGCCTGTATTGCTCACAAGACAAAAGTTTTTCACTGTGCCTTGGTACATGTGACAATAAATTCAATTCAATTCAATGCAGGCAGCGCATGGAGGAGGTTGAGCAGGGTACCGTGGTGTCAGAGACCGTGACAGAATCCTCAGCGGAACGGATCCAGGCCCTCGACAACAGGTATGGGCCTTAGTGGAGCAGGTTGATGATCTTGAAAATCGAGGTCGGAGGAAGAATATCCACATTATTCGGCTGCCGAAACAAGAGGAAGGGGATCAGCAATGGCTCCTGCAGTTCATGGGACTGGAAGCCAAGGTGGGCCGGGTGCGAGTCGAGGGTGCTCATGGGGCTGCAGGGTGTATGCCCGGATTGGACCAGCGCCCCCACCTGGTCCTAGTTCAATTTCAGTATTTTAGAGACAAGCAAATGGGATTGGAAGCTTCCGGGACACTGGAGAAGGATCCCTTATAGGCCCTGATCTATAAGGGATTGAAAATTATGTTCTTTCAGGACTGTGATCCACAAAAGGAAGACCTTTGATGAAGTAAGGAAGAGGCTGAGAGACTTGAATATTCAGTACTCTGTAAGGTACCTGGCAGTGTTGCATTTCAGCCACGGAGGGTCCGTGCATATTTTTGATTCATCAGAAAAGGCAAAGGACTTCCTAGACTCTTTAAAATACACAATATAAACAATAGTGCTTCCTTTGTTTTCTTTGTTGTTTACTTTGTTTGCCTGGTTTTGCTCCTTTAAAATATGGGAGTCATTTTTTCCCTTTAATTTATTATTATTCCCTTTTTTCTTTTTTTTGGTTTGGGGTGGGGCTTTTTTTCTGAGTGATAACTGGGATCGATGATGGGTGGGACCAGTTGAATGCCGCCTTCTAATTTCCTTGATTATAAGTTACATGTATTCTTTACTTTTGCTTTGTCTGCGTTTGGGCACGGCTTCAGCTAGAAGGAGCCATGAAGGTGTTAATGGGTAGTGCGAGGGGGAAAGTCTCCTATTATCTGTTTTAGTGTTGTTTTACTGTAGGAGTAGGTTTTAGAAGTTCTGCTTTGGTAGTTTTTGTAGTTGTATTTTCTAGATTATATGAATCTTTTACTGTTTCCACTCAGCGTGTCATGAATAGAGTTCTTCCTCCCGGGGCAGGGAGGCGGGGGGGGGGGGGGGGTGGGGGGGAGGGGGGTGATAGGCTGTTTCAGATGGCTATGGCTAGTTGCTTGTTTAACTGGTGCACCTGGAAAATTAAGGGCCTTCACTCATCGATTAAGAGAAAGAAAATACTTTTCTGTCTTAGAAAAGAGAGGGTCGATGTCGCTCTGTTGCAAGAAACAATCTAAACGATAAGGAGTATTTAAAGTTACAGCAGGGAGTGTTTGGCCAGATATTCTTTTTGTCTTTTAATTCTAAAAGCAGGGGAGTAGCTATACTCATTCAGAAGAATCTTCAATTTCTGCTGTTAGACCAAATTAAGGACGATTATGGGTGGTTTGTGAAGCTCAAAGCTATAATACATGGGGAGGAGTACAGTATTTTGAATGTTTATTGCCCCTCTTAAATTTTAAATGGATGCACTTTACAGATTGATGGCCCTTGGAGTGTGTCAAAAATTACAGGGGGAGACTTCAATCGTCTTATGGATCCCGAAGTGGACAGGATGCCCAGAGGTCTCCCAGGTACCTCCCGCAATCCAAAGGACTTATATGGGGAATTGGGGCTGGTGGATGTGTGGAGATGCCTTCACCCTGAGGGTAAGGACTTTACTTATTTCTCTAATCCGCACAAGGATTGATATGTGTTTTGCTTTTTTGGATTCGGTACTGTCCTGTAGAATTGGAAACATTGCCATTTCTGACCATGTGGCAATGTATTTGGAGGTTAAGGCCAGAGGTAATGGGACAGGTTTGCAGCATTGTCGCACGGATCCTTTTCTCCTGAAGGACAGAAAGTTTATTGAGTCCTTTTCTTGGGAGGTTAAAACTTTCTACGATATTAATTCTGGTACGGCCAGATCCTCGTCGGTACTCTGGGATACTGCCAGGGCTTATGCAAGGGGTATAACAATCTCTTACTCAGCAAACAGGAAGTGACAGAGGGGAGAGCAGCAGTGTATGCTTGAGGCCCGGTTGAAGGCAGCCGAGACGGCATACTTTGACAGGCTGTCTGTGACCGAGCTACAGCAGATTATAGCTCTCTGGGCTGCTTTGAATCCCATGCTCACCAGACAGCCAAGCGAGAGATCTCCTTCGCAGAACAAAGGCTATTTGAGTATGGTGATAATCTGGCATATCTGGCCAGGAAGAACAGCATCCCACGCCCCCCACCCTACCCACTCAATCTGTCACATTCATTAGAGAGGGTACTGGTGCTCTCACTTGTGGTTCCAAAAAGATTAACATGGCGTATAGGAAGTTTTAATTCTGAGTTGTATCAGTTGGAGGGCTGTGAGGACAGGTTGGCGAAGATGGAGTCCTTTTTTATGAACTTGGACCTTCCCAGTGTAACTTTGGACCAGGGTCCCTTTTGAATGCCCCTCTGACAATCCAAGAGATACAGGAGGCAGCTCCAAAGTGGTAAAGCACCCGGTCCAGATGGATTTCGGAGTGAGTTTTATAAGGAGTTTATAAATATGTTGGCTGGGACAATCTTGGACATGTACAATTATTTGTACAGTCGGGACTGCCTCCCGTCCTCTCTGAGAGAAGCTAATATCTCACTTATCCTCAAGAGAGGGAAAGTCCCTGAGGACTGTGCTTTGTACAGGCCCGTCTCGCTGCTAAACATGGATTTTAAAATTTTATTGAAAACCCTGGCACTGAGATTTGAGAAGGTATTGCTCTCTATTGTAAAGGAGGACCAGACAGGTTTTAAGGGTCGCAGGTCCCCTAACAACATTAGAAGAATGCTGAACATGGTCCAGGGATGCCAGCAGAGGTCGATTCCAGGCTTGGTAGTCTCTCTAGATGTGGAGAAAGCGTTTGACTGGGTGGTATGGCCATATCTTTTTTATGTCCTGGAACTGTTTGGTTTTCGCCAGATGGGTGGCAGTGTTATATAGTGATCCTAGGGCAGCAGTCTGTACTAATGGCATAACGTCTGACAATTTTTGTATTGGCTGAGGCAGATGACAAGGGTGCCCCCTTTCACCTCTGATGTTCACATTAATGATTGAGCCATTGGCAGATGCTATCTGGAGGGACCCCAATATAATTGTCCAGGGGCTGAATCAGGGGGATATAAAACCACCCTTTATGCAGACAATGTTCTTCTTTTTCTGTCTAACCCAACAATATCTGTGCCCCATTTAATACAAAATATTAAATTATTTGGCTGTTTCTCATGGTATTAAAATCAACATTATGAAATTGGAGACCATGCCCATGGGGGTGGGGGTGTTCTTGTGGGAGTACCCGATCTTGAAGGTGAAATCGATTCCCTTTCAGGTGGTCACAGGGAGGTTTTCTATATGTAAGCATTTTCATTATTCCTGCCTTTAATCAATTATATAAAGCTAATTTTGCGCATTTGCTTGAGAAGATAAGGCAGGACACGCAGTGTTGGGAGGTTCTACCAGTGTCTTGGTTGGGTAGAATAGCTCTAGTTGAAATGAATGTTCTTCATCGCTTATTACATCCCATGCAAATGCTCCCTCTGATGCTACCTAGGCAAGCGTTGCGGAGACTTAAAGGTTGGCTCGATTATTTCATCTGGCGCCACAGGCAGTCTCTCATTAAGCTTGCTAAGCTGCAGCTACCACAGGCAATGGACGGGGTGTGGGGGTGGAGGAGGGGGGGGGGGGTGGCGTGGGGTCCCAGATTTCTAAGAGATATCAAATAACTTCCCTATTATCCTACGTGAATAATTGGGCTTGTCAGGATCCGAGGTCAATATTGCTGGCCATTGAGGCCTCCCAGGCAAAATATCTCCTTATTAGTTTGCTGTTTATGGACAAGATGAGGACTGTCATGGAACATTGTAGAAACCTGATTGTTATTAACACGGTTAAAGCATGGAGAATGATGTGACACAGTGAGGGCAATTGATATTAAACTTCCCTTTTTACTCCTACAGTAGGAATGCCAGGATTTTGGCCAGGATCGATGGGTTCTGGCTTTAGGTTCTGGGAGTCTAGAGGAGTTTCCTGTTTGGGAGACTTATTTGAGGGGGAGGTCATGATGTCTTTCGATCAGCTGAGCCATAAAGATGAATTGTCCATTAGGGACCACTTTCGTTATTTTCAGATTAGGGGCATTATAGAGAAAAAGACCACATTGTTGGTAAATACCTGTAAGTCTGATGTGCAAAGTAGAGTACCTTCGTCCACAGGTATTCTCTTGATTAGTACTCTCTACCATTTCCTGGGAGGTGGTGTCATGAAAGACATTGAACAGCTCTATGGGATCAGGACTCAGGAATTGGGAGTGGAGATCTCATCAGATGCATGGGATGGCATTTGAGAGAATGTGAGAAAGATTTCAATCTGCAATAGAATGTAGGCTATGCAACTGAAGGTTCTCCACAGGGCGTATTTGGCCCCAGAGCAGCTTGTGAAATTTTAAAAAGAAATGTCTCTAATATGCCCCAAATGCAAAATAGACAGGTACTCTCACCCATTGCTTGTGGTTGTGCCACAAGCTTCGCAGGTATTGGGGTGCTATGGCAAATGTTTTGCGAAGGGATCTTGGGAACCAAAGTCAAGGTAAATCTGATATCTCTCCTCTCGGATCTGCTGAATCTACCTTCTTTAGATGAGCATGGGAAGAAACTATTTAATATTCTTACATATTGTGCAAGGAAGAAAATTCTGATGAGCTAGATCTCAGAAAATCCCCCGGGTTTATCAGGACGGTGCAGGTTAGTTATGGAACATGGCCCCTTAGACTTCATTATAAGTATGGTGCACCAGAAAATGAAACTTTTCTTATAAGACATGGCCGCCCATTTTGAACTATATAGACACAGACTTGTCAGCTATATTGATTAGAGCCTTTGTATAGCCACAAAGACTACTCTCTAGGTTAAGAAACTTATCTTTATCTCAGTCCTAAAAGATTTACACCTTATCCTTAAACTGCGACTCTTGGTTCTGGAATCCTTCACCATTGGAAATACCCTTCTTCCGTCTAATCTATCTATTCCTGTTAGAATTTTACAGGTTTCAATGAGAACTCCCCCTTCTTTAAGCTCCAGTGAATATGATCCTCATTCGTCAGTCATGCCACCCCAGGAATCAATTTAGTAAAGCTTCAGTACACTCCCTCTATAGCAAGTCATGGTTTTAGTTGCTTCACTATTTGTAGTTGTGCGTTGAGTTGCTATGGCCCCAAGCTCTGTAATTTCCACCATTTACCTCTCTATCCTTGTACTTCACTTTCCTCCTTTTATACACTACCCCTATGGGCGGCACGGTGGCACAGTGGTTAGCACTGCTGCCTCACAGCGCCGGAGACCCGGGTTCAATTCCCGCCTCAGGCGACTGACTGTGTGGAGTTTGCACATTCTCCCCGTGTCTGCGTGGGTTTCCTCCGGGTGCTCCGGTTTCCTCCCACAGTCCAAAAGATGTGCAGGTCAGGTGAATTGGCCATGCTAAATTGCCCGTAGTGTTAGGTAAGGGGTAGATGTAGATGTAGGGGTATGGGTGGGTTACGCTTCGGCGGGGCGGTGTGGACTTGTTGGGCCGAAGCCTGTTTCCACACTGTAAGTAATCTAATCTATAGCCACATAGATAATGCATGACTATAAAGGCAGAACATTTTATAAGCAAACCACTTGAAGTTAATTGACTACTTGCAAAATTACATGTGAGAAGTCAAAACAATAATCAATGTATAGTCTGTTTAACTTTAAAATGCTACTTATTAGATTAGACAATGCCATATATTTCAATTTTGTAGTTAAGTCTAAAGGCTCACAATTTCCTTACAATTCTACTTTAACAGTATTGTTCCTTTGTTGCATCCTCTTGTAATGGCATAATTTAGTCAGGAGGAACTCATTGTACTTTGCCAAATTTCACAGTTAGTATGACTGTCATCTTGCCCATTTTAAATTTTATAAATCTTTATGGGACCTTAGTGTTTATTGTCATAAATGGTGGTGCTCTGTTGCCAACCATTTGATTCTTAAGCCAAATTGCCTCAGAGTTGGCGTTTTATTTTTTTGTTCTGAAAGAGGAATCAGTTCATGACAATTTTATCAAGCATTTCTTGCTCAATAGCTAGCTGTCAATGGGCTGACCTGCTCCTCTGCCTCCCCCATGCAAAGGAGTACTCTAATGGCCTGAGGATGAAAGCACACTGATAATATAAAGTTCCTGAGAGGAAACAGATGCTTTCTGTGCATTCCACATGCATTTTTGTGACAGTAGGAGGGCAGAGAACTTCCCTTTCAAGTCCAGCAGTTTGCCCGAATGAAATCCAAGATTTCTTTTGTCATTTTTAACAGATCTATCAGTGTGGATTAAGGAAGCTTAGGAGCAGCCAGTCACTCCAGTGGCGAGCGGAGAAAAATCCTTGTGAGTCATTTAAAGTTATTTTTAAAAGCGAGCAATCTAGTTAAATGTGATCTAAATATACATCTGAGGCAGAGTTCAGCAAGTTTAATTGATATTTTGAGTCTTTTTGCAGTCAGATTCCCAGTAATGTCAGACACCATCAACAAGCTGCAGTGGTCCATGCAAATGGAAGTTAAAAAAAATCCTTTGCATTTATATATAGTGCCTTTCATAATCTCGGAATGTTGCTATGTCCATGAGAAATGAGGAGAAGCCATAAAATGTTTTAAAAGCTGGATTTTCTTGTTTAAATTTTGAAATGAACTCTGCTGGACAAAACATCAAATGCCAGTTGACCACAATTTCTGGAAAGAGTCTAATCAGCAGTTGCCAGGACAGAATACATGATCCTCTTGCACTGTCATACCCCTTCATTCTGAGCCCCTTGGGGCCAACAGACACAGAGGACCAGTGGACGAGATGTTTTCCCCTGCCATTTCTGAAGAAAGGGAAGCGATTGAAACAGATCATGCTTGAATTGGCTCTGATGGCTCACATTTGCTCTCATATAAATGAACAATGGTCCTGGCCAGAGAGATACAAACCAATTATTACATAGAAACTATCTTGTTAAGTTGAAACTGATTCATTTAGGAATCTTGGCTGGACTGTAACTTCTGGGCTAGCTTTCTTCTGTCTGATAAGAATCTAATTACTGTTAAAGTTAAGAGTGTTATGCTGGAAAAGCAGCACCACACTCTCGACTCTGATCTCCAGCATCTGCAGTCCTCACTTTCTCCCACTGTGAGCGTTAGTCTGCTAAGAATGTGACCCCATAGTCAGTCTCCAGGTTTAGCTAAGCCTGAAACAAAAACAGAAATTGCTGGAGAATCCCATGAGGTCTGGCAACATCTGTGGAGAGAAAACAGAATCAACATTTTGAGTCCAGTGATCCTTTTTCATAGAGTCATACAGTACAGAAACAGATCTTTCAGAACAACCAATTCACACTGAACATAATCCCAAACTTATCTAGTCCCACCTGCCTGTTCCTGAGCCACATCCCTCCATATGCTTATCTAAGTTTCTTAAACATTGTAACTGTGTTCACATCTACCACTTCCCCAGGAAGTTTATTCCACATGCGAACCACCCTGTGGGTAAAACATTTGCCCCCCCCCCCCCAAGTCTTTTTTAAATCTCTCCCCTAAAAAATGTGCCCCCTAGTCTTGAAATCCCCATCCTAGGGAAAAGACAGCTACCATTAACCCTATGTATATCCCTCATTATTTTATAAACATCTACACGGTTACCTCTCAACCTCCTACACTCCAGTGAAAAACGTCCCAACCTATCCAGCCTTTTTTTTATAAATCAAACCTTCCATATCCGGTAACATCCTGGTAAATCTCTTCCAAACCCTTTCCAGCTTAATAATATCCTTTCTATAACAGGGAGACCAGGACTGGACACAATACTCCAGAGAGCTGCCTTTCTTTTTTATGAGAGAGAGTAACAGTTGGGCAGATGAATTGAATTGAATTTATTGTCACGTGTACCAAGGCACAATGAAAAGCTTCGTCTTGCGAGTAATACAGGCAGATCACAAAGTTAAGTAGCATAGATAAGTAAATAACAGGCAAACAGCAGCAAAAACAAAAACACAGGTACAGGCGAATGTTAAGAGTTTATGAGTCTATTCAGTATTCTAACAACAGTAGGGTAGAAGCTGTTATGAAACTGGCTGGTGCATGTGTTCAGGCTTCTGTACCTTCTCCCTGATAGTAGAGGTTGTAGAAAAACATTAACAGGGTGGAATAGCTCTTTAAGAATACTGGCAGCCTTTCCTTGACAGCGGGCCGAGTTCACCACTCTTTGTAACCATCTCCAATCTTGAATGGTACAGGTGCCACACCAGGTGGTGATACAGCCAGACAGAATGCTCTTGATGGTGCAACCTATAAAAGTTGACAAGGGTATTCACCGTCATGTCAAATTTCCTCAGCTGCCTGAGGAAGAAGAGACATTGTTGGGCCTTTGTAACCAGTGCGTCCACATGAAGAGTCCAAGAAAGCTTGTTGTGAATTACCACTCCCAGGAGCTTGACACTCTCCACTTGTTCCACCTCTGTGCTGTTAATGTGTAGGGGGGGCATGAGTGACATCCCACTGAAGGAGTGGATAATGATAAGTCAGGAAGAGAGAAAACCCAGTCATAAGGATCATTAATATGTGACAATGGGTTGGTTGTAGTGAAAGTAGCCCATTTCATGACAAGGCCTGATGTATGTGGGTGGGTAAAGGATATGGAAGGAGATGCCCAGGCTTTAAAATTATTGAACTCCATCCTGAGTCCTGAAGGCTACGATAGGTCAGACACGGCTGAGGGCCCTGTGAACCATGATGGTGTGGAATCCTCGGATGAGGCAAAAGATGGACATTTCCTGAGGATCCCGTGTGGAAGATGGCACCATCAGAACAGATTTAATGGAGGTGCAGAAACTGGGAGAATGGAATGGAGTCTTTACAGGCAGCAGGCTGTGAGGATGTATAGCTTTGGAAACTGAGAGTTGGTTGGTTTGTAGTGGATATTGTGGCCAGCTTAATGCCAGAAATGGAAACAGAGATGTTGAGGAAGGGAAGGGTGGGGTCAGAGATGGACCAGGTGAAGGTGCTAAACCTATCCAATTCCAGACAAGAGAGGGAAGCAGTGCCAATGCTGTCATCGATGTACTGAAGAAAGTTGTGGGTGGGAGCCAGAGTAAGACTGGAACAAGGAACATTCCACATACACCATAAAGAGACTGGCACAACTGGGGCCACACCTTTGACTTGAAGAAAGTGAGAGGAGATCAAGAAGTTGTCCAAAGTGATGACAAGCTCGGCCAAGCAGAGGAGAGTGGTGATGGATGGGGACGGGTCAGAACGTTTTTTCCAGGAAGAAGCAGAGAGCTCTGAGACCATCCTGATGGGAGTGAATGTGTAGAGGGATTGCACATCCATGGCAAAGAGGAGGCAGCTGAAGTCCGCAAACTGGAAATTCTTAAACTGACATAAAGCATCAGAAGAGTTGCTGGCATGCAAGTGGGAAGGGAATGGAATGGACAAGTGGAGAAAAATATCAAGTGGCGGTAGGAAGAGATGAGATCTGTGGGGCACGAGCAGGTAGAAACAATGGGTCTCTCCAGGCAGTCGTGTTTCTGGAATCCGGGAAGGAAATAGAAATGGCATGTGGTGGGTTGGGGGACAATGAGTTTGGAGGTGGGGGTGATCACTGGATAAAATTATATCAGTGACTGTTGTGGGCACATTAGCCTGGTATTTGATGATGGGGACATGGTCCGGGGTAAGTAGGAGGAGGGGTGCAAGAATTAGACCAGATAACAACAGTACACCAGACAACAACACTACCACTGTTGTAGGCAGCTTGAATACAAAGTCAGGTTGGATTGGAAAGCACAGAGTTCAGTCAGTTCAGAGGGACATCAGTTTGAATGGATAAAGGGAGAGGCAGAGAAATTAAGGTGACTGATGTCAAA